>NC_084854.1:16765077-16854089 GCF_951802175.1 Populus nigra
AAAAAACCCCAAACTCGTGTCAGCATGCTAAATTCATGGTCTAGTTGTGAGATAGGAATAACTCTATACCAAAAAATTGAATAAAACAATGAAGGTCAACTCTAAAAAAAATTAAATAATAAAAAGTGAAACTAAAATATAATCAATTAAAAAAATAAAAAAACATGAGTCAACTCAGATTAACTCGATTAACCTGCGACCCGAGTTATAAGATTGGGATAACCCCATAGAACAGATAGTAACAAAAATCACGAAATTAAAGGTTCAATAACCTAATATCGAATGATGAAATTAAAAAAAATAAAAAAAATTCAAAGTCAAATCAAGCTAATCTTTAAAGCTCGGGACCATATATGAGACCGGGTTACCCCACAAAAGGCAAACCCAAAAAATTCACGAAGAAAAATTATCAATCATCCAAAATTTAAAAAAAAATAGTAATCAAAAGTATAATGACCAAATCTGATATTAAAATCAAATGAAAATTTGAAAAATAAAATAAATTAAGAAAAAAATTAAAAAATAGCAGTCAAAAGAATGATGACCAATTAAATGAAATAAAATAACGAGGGATGAAGTTGAAAAATAAAATTAATTAGGGAATTGATGAAAAAACAAAAACAAATAGTAATAAAAAAATGAAAACCAAATATGATAGATGAAAAAAATTAAAGGATGATGAAATTGAAAAACAATTTCAATTTTATAAATTATTTTAAATAAAAATAAATAGTAAACAAAAGAACATAGACCAAAGTTGAAGGAAAAACAAATTGAAGAGGTTTCTTTGAAAAACTGGAGGGGCAGGCATGGAAATCAAAGGGAAGAAAGAAAAGAAAAAGAAAAAAAAAGTTTGTTGGCGCCAAACTTTAGGTCCAATGGCCACATATGTTGTTTAAAGCAAGGTTGTCAATTCCGTTTCGGTAGCTGTTTCGTTTTTTCAATTGGAACGGAATGTTTCAGTTTCAGAGTGTTTCGGCGTGCCGTTTCGGGGTTATACTGTTTATATATATATATATATATATATATATATATATATTCAACAAACATAATTCAAATTCAAAATAAATTAATTATAAATTATGCAATACAAACACAATGCCAAACAAATATAATTTCAAAATTTAAAATATTTCTAAATAGTCAAGATTAAATAGATCTTTAACTTAAAGTAATTCAACTTAAACAAAATATCAAAATATTATGAAATTAAAATATTTTAACACAAATATTTTAAATATAAAGTTAGGTCAATGTTATTAAGGCTAATGAAATCTAAAGCATCCCTTGTTTTGCTCAAATTCCTACAAAGTATAAACATGAAAAAAATAACATGAATATAAACCATATATATTAGTGATAAATCTAATTTTAAAAAATTAATATCATTGTTAATGAAAATAGTAATAATAATTTTCAATGTTATTATTAATATCATTGTTATAGAAAATAGTAATAAAAAAGAGCTTTTTATAATTGGGTGGTTTAATTAATTAAATTGAATAAGGTTCAATTTGATTCAATGGCTTTTCAAGAGCGGAACGGAACATGTGGAATGAAACCGGAACGTTTCGGGCGGAATTTAGCCCAAAAATCCGGAACGGACCGAGATTTAAAATGAGATGAAATTTGTTCCGTTTTTTGAATTGGTATGGAATGTTTCGGCCATTCCGGGCGGAACGGAACGGAATTGACAACCTTGGTTTAAAGATGGAGGGGTCACTAAGGTAATTCAAAAAACGTCTAGAAGCCATTGTTCTTTTGTTGAAAGATGTCGCATGCGCCTTCTAACCCAGTAGTATGTGTGTTGCACGCGCCAGCCACTTATATATATATATATATATATATATATATATATATATATATATATATATATATATATTAAAATATCAAATTGCTCATCTTTAAACTTGATTATACAAAAACAACCCTGAACGCTAGCTTAATAATTTCTTATTATAAGGGTAATTAAATCATTTTACTGTGCTTAAATAAATGAAAAGATGAAGAAGTTCCCGAGTGCGAGTTTAATATTACTTGCTTTTAAATGTAAATAAGTAATTTTACTGTACTAAAAAATATAAAAAGATCAATTTGTCCCAATTAATTTGGTATTAACTGAGGAGTCATGTAGAAAAGATGATATTACCCCATCAGCAAGACCATTGGTTTTTGTTGATAAAGGCAAAAATATAAATATATTATTCAAATTCATAATATTTTGTGCGTTGATCTATGCTAATATCTTTTAGTTTTTTTTTTTTAATTTTAATTTTAACTTTAACATCCTTTTCTTTTTCTTTTTCTTTCTTGTTGTTGTTTGACATGAATCACAAAACATAGGATGGATAAATAGTAAAATATGAACCAAAGATTTTATTTTTAATGCATGATAAAAGAAGAAGGTATTTTTCCTTATACTAAGAGATTATTACTAAAAAAGCATCATCTTGTCTCGGGAAATAATAAAAGTGATTCATGTTTAGAAACACATTAGATATGTTGCTCGTGTGTCCCCATGGGTTGAATAATTTTTTTATGTAAAAAAAATGATAGATTACAAAAAAAATTCAAGTCCAAAGTTATTGGTTAAAGTGACAATTTAAATAATATATAAAAAAAACAACAATGAAAAACACTAACAAAAAAAAACCACACCCTATCCTATTCGAATCATCAAACAATTAAATGCTAACCTAACTAAAGAAAAACCAAGAAAAAAAGAGTCAAACTTAAAAAAAAAATATTAGCTTAAAAAAAAGAGAAAAATCCAAGCAAACCTAGACAAACCTTCTGAATTTAGTCTAATATAAAAAACTCGCAACTTGTTAAATAATAGATCTGAGTTCAATCAAGAAGCTTAAAAGTTATCAAAATTAATTTTGAATGATGGAATCGTTGAAAAAAATATTAATAAAAAAATTTGCAAAAGAAAAGGAACAGTAAAAAGAAATAGGGCTAAAATCTGATAGGAAAAAACCCAATAAGGATGAAATCTAAAAAACAATTATCCAAAAACAAATTCCAATTAAAAGATTTAGGAACAAACTTGAAAGATTAAAAAAATCATAGGGGGTGAAATTGAAAATCATTTGTAATATGATATATTTTTTATAGATTAAAAATTGTTGAAAGCTAAACCAATAGAATCAAACCGAAAATAATAAGAAAACAAAAGTTCAAAAAAGAGAATTAAACTGAAGAAAATAACAAAACAAAATTTAAGGATGATGATAAAAAAAAAAGAAAAAGAAAACATCAATTTAAAAAAAGAAAAAAATAGGAGAAAATCGACAAATCTCTTAAACTTGGTCTAATCATCTCGTGAAAGTTTTTACTCAAATTCAATCAAGAAGCATAATTCTCAATCAATTTAATTTTGAAGGATGAAATCAGTATGAAAATATTAATAAAAAAATTGCAAAATCTACAAAAAGAATGAGGAAAAAATTTGATTGGAAAAAACCTAAGAAGGATGCTATTTAATAAAAAATAAAAAATAATTCAAAATAAAATAAATATCAATCAAAATAATAAGTACCAAATTTTAAAGATTAAAAAATCATAGGGGGTGAAATTAAAAACATCTGTAAAAACCAAGCAAATCTGAACAAACATTATAAACATGGTCAAATCTTAAAAAACTCGCAACCAATAAAACCCTATATCCGGGTCTTATCAAGAAATTTATTATAAATCTATTACCTGGGTTATGAGACCGAGGTGACCCATTAAAGGAAAACCTGAAAAAACAAAGAAGCAAAATTCTTAATTAAACAGATATCGATAGATGAAATTGAGAAAAAAATCAATTAAAAAAATAAAAATTAAAAGAATTAGGACTAAATTCAACATAAAAATCAAATAAAATTAAATGTTTAGGGATGAAATTGTAAAAAAAAATCCATTAAAAATGATTAAAAAATAGCAATTAAAAGAATCAGGAGCAATTTTGACATAAAAATTAAATGAAAATAAATGCATAGAGGTTAAATTGAAAAAAAAAACAAATCAATCAAGAAAATGATTCAAAACAAAAGAAATAACAATTAAAAGAATAGGGACCAAATTTAAAATAAATTAAAAAAATCAAATGACTAGGGATGAAATCGAAATAAAATCCAATTAGAAATAATCAATGTAAATAAAATAATTGCAAATAAGAGAAGAGGGATTGAATCAAAAGAAAAAATAAATTGAAGGGCCGATATAATTTTTTGTATGTCCAACACACAATGTAAGAAAGAAAAAGAATGAAAAGAAAAGGAATTTTAGGCCAAACCACGCCGAACCATTACACATACGCCATCTAAAGAGAAAAAGGATGCCAAAACAAATCAAATATGTGGTGAAATTACGATTACAACTATTGGAACTAGCCGCTCACATCACCAGAAGACAACAAAATGGTTGACGCACAACCCTTTTGCTTTTTTATTTGAACAAAACTGAAAATGCTCACGGGACTAAACAATAATAACAAATAATTTATGATGAAATTACAACTAAACTCCCAAAACAAAGGTAAAAAAATTTGGATTACAAGAATAATGTAGTAATTTTATTATTCTATCAAATAAAAAATAAAAAAATATTATTACGTAGAAGATATTTGATTATTTTATTTAAGGATTATATAAATAATTTTACCGTACATTAAAAAGAATTATTAAAATAATCCTGCATAATTTTCAAAAAATATTTATGTTACGAGAAAAACAACCATCTTATTTCTTAAGCAAAAGCAAAAGATAAAATGATTAAAGGTTAATATAGTAAATGCACTACCAGGGATATTAGTTTTTGTTTTTGGATAATACGTGTAAAGATGAGATGAAAGTACAAGTCTCCTTTATTTAACTCATAACCATCTCATCATCAATTAATTCAACAGATTATTCTCCATGTCCCTTCACTGTACAAAGCATCTTCTCTTATCACCTTCTTAGGTTCCGGCCGTATTATATTAATGATATATTTGAAATTATAATAATAATTATTTTTTAAAAATTATTTTTAATATTATTATATTAAAATACAAAAAAAATATTAATTTTAAATAATAAAATAAAAAATTATCAAATTTGTTTACAAATGCTTTTAAAACATAAAAACCAGACACAATAAAATGTTTGGAATTATGGTTCAAAAAGGTTAATTAATTGTTTTTTTATTATTTTAATATATTATTGTTAAAATAATTTTTTAATAAAAAATATTTTAAAATACAATTATTACACTCTAAATACCTTCTAAAAATCCTGCAACAGTAACTATGTATTAAAAAAAGCAAAATATCAACAAAAATAATTTGTCTTTACTCTATCCAAACTCATCCTCGCTCTCTCTGTCTCTTTTTAATTCACTCCATTTTGATAGACTTAAAAAATTAATAATTAATAAAAAAAGCCAATCCCAAACAGGTAAACAAACACCATTATATTTATTATATTCTATAAAAACATATATCTTTTTTATCCCTTCACTTTCACTTCCTGTTTCTCTCTCTACAACTTTCCCGGAAAACTGAACTTTCTCTTTCTAGGAAAATAAAAAAATACCTTTGATAAGTTAATAACTGCGTGGCTTCTCTTGAAGACCCTCTTTTTTTATTTTTTGAGATCTACTTGTGTACAGCTCCGGATAGAGATTGCAGAGAGAGAGAGAGAGAGAGAGAGAGGGAGGGGGAGGACAAGTAGAGATAGAAGGAAACTATCACTCCGAGAAAGAGAAAGGTAAAACGAAAGAAGAAAAAGAGACAATCTTTTTTATTTATTTTCTCAAAAACCCAACTTGAAAAGATATAAACTTCGGTATCGTACGGATTTGTTCTTGTTGTTTTTGAGTTATTGACCTAGAAATTTGTACGAATGCTGGGTATTTTTTTCTGTGAATCGGATCTATGGAGGCGGGGGGTGGGGGTTGATTGAATAAGTTTTGTGGGTTCGTTTCATTTCTGGGTTTGAAGCTATAGGTGTTGAGTTTTTGGGTAACGGTGGGTGTTTGGTTATTTGTTGAATTGTTGTCATTTGAGCTGGTTTTGATACTGGTTTATGTATTGGTGAGATCTGGGGTGGCTTTTTGCGTTTTAATAGTTACTAGGATTTGATTTTTGATGTTTTAGCTGTAGCTTTAACTGATCATGTTGATTGTTAAGAGTGAATGTTGTCGAAGTTAGTTTTGGAAATGGTGATTTCAGTATATTCTAAGGTAATGATACAAAACATATGCCTCTCTGATTTTGTGTATTTGTGCAAGTGAGCTTGTTGCGGATGCTTTAATTAATGATTTTAGGAAGTTTTTCGTATTAGTGTCTTTGTTACTTCTGTGTTTTTTTTTGGTAATTTTTGAATCATTTGAAGACTGCATTTCTTAATACTAGGCAGACCTGATTGATGTCTACTGTATCCCTATTGCCTGATGTCTATTTTTTATCCTGTGAAACTAATGGATTCTTCAAATCCTCCATTTAAATGATGATCTTGCAACTCCAGTGGCTTGCTTCATCCTGTTGCGCACCAAAGTCTTCCAAGTTATATAGTTTTTTGAGATTATTTTAGCCGTTGACTGATTTTGTTTATGGAATCAGGATTGAACATCAAAGGTGGGGATAAAACTCAAATAATTGCAGTAAGGTTTGCTTGAAACTGGCTAGCTGCTAGTCATTGTCAGGAGATGAATAGCCTACTCAGTAGGCCATCACAGTCACTCCCGTGTAGCATGCAAGCTGATTTTGCAAGTGTTCGATTGGTATCCGACGATCACAGCTAGTATTGGTATTTCTGCTAGCGATCACCATGCAACTAACCTTTCCTCAAAGAGTTTCTATTGGGTATTATCTGCTTAAGTGCATTTGATAGAGCCTCAAGTTGAATATTATCTTTGCTGTTGTTTGACACACTCTGTACTTTCTGTTGATGTGCTTCAAAAGGAAGTGTAATTGACTTTGGTGTTACTCGTGCAAGCATTTTCAGGTGAAGTAGTAGTTAGTGTTCCTGTTGAATGATTAGTGAAAAGAGGCATAAATTATAAGGAGGTGCAGCTTTAAGCAGCAATGTAATTTATTTATTTGGCTTTCACTGGGAGGCTCCTCTGTTGCTTGGAAGTGATATTAAATATCATACTGATCAGTAACATGGAAACTGAGTTTGTAAATGCTGACCATCTACCGCATTTTCTTCGTCGGGCGCTTCCTGCTCTGGGACCTGGGCTTCTGATTGCAATTGGATATGTTGATCCTGGAAAGTGGGCAGCAACTGTCGAAGGTGGTGCACGTTTTGGGTTTGATCTGGTGCTGCCGATGCTTATTTTCAACTTTGTTGCCATTTTATGCCAGTATCTCTCTGCTCGAATTGGTGTGGTAACTGGAAAAGATCTTGCCCAGGTATCATCCTATTTCCTCAAGGATATTCTATGTTTCTTTCATTACTTTTCTCTACTTGTTAATTCCATGATCACACATGTTCTATTCAAAGATGAAATAATTTTGTGTTGTTTTTGTGTTCCAACATGATTAGTTTCTCTTGAGCTCTTTCTCCCTCTTGCAAATGGGAGTAATGAAATATTAGAATTTGGAAATGGGAATTAGATTGGTTTAAGTCCACATGGTACTGCTCATGTCCCTTGCATTTTTAATGGAACAGGTAGAGGTCTACTAAGGACCCTGCTATCTACCCTACGGAGAACCTGCTTTTGCATTATTTTTGTGTTCTGTGTCATGATCCTTGCATTTTAATGGTTGTGCTTTTCTTTAGCATGGCCTAGTTTTGCAATGAATGGAAAGATAATCTACTTTCATTAAGTGATTTATTAAATAATCGAAAACAGAGAATTTTGAATACTATTTGAAATTCATAAGAACTCTGACTAGGAGTTGGGGGCTCTTATCTTTGTTTTACAATTAGCTGTCATAATAGCAATAGGAGTAGCAGGGGAAGCAGACGAGAACCTGCTTTTGTAGTATTTTTGTGTTCTGTGTCATGATTCTTGCATTCTAATGGTTGTGCGTTTCTTTAGCATGACCTGAAGATAGCAGGGTTCTTCGTAGACCTCTACCTTCCACATGTCTAATTATGATTTGAAGTCTAATTAATTCACCTCTTCTTTATGATGCCATTAGATTTGCAGTGATGAGTATGACAAGTGGACATGCATGTTTCTAGGAGTTCAAGCAGCACTTTCGGTGATTGCATTGGACCTCACTATGGTAGTTCCTCTCATTCTTAGTTATTTGGTATATCTGGTTGCCTTTTCCAAAGATATGGATTTAAGGCATCTGGTATGTGATGTGATATATACTAGAGATCCCTTCTTGTGGTCCTAACTTGTGAATTGTTTTCAATAGATTCTCGGCATTGCACATGGTCTTAATCTTCTCTTTGGAATGGAATTATCCACCTGCGTTTTTTTAGCTGCTGTTGATGCTGTTTTATTTCCAGTTTTTGCTACCCTCCTGGTAAGTCCAGTTGCTCGCATTCTTTTATTTGCTCACCTTATAAATATCTATTGATTTTTTTACCTTTTTTTTCTAGGAGAGATGCAAGGCAAGTTTCCTCAGCACATGCATTGCAGGCTTCTTATTACTTTTGTATTTCTTCGGAGTTCTCATCAGCCAACCAGAAATCCCTCTTCCTATGAACGGGATGCCAACAAAATTAAGCGAGGACAGTGCATTTGCTCTGATGAGTCTTCTTGGAGCAAGTATCATGCCTCACAATTTTTTCCTCCATTCTTCCATTGTGCTGGTAAGTTTCTTTCTCCTTTCATTTTTTTCTTCCAGCCCTTTTGTATGTCTCTGGCCTTGTGTGTTTTGGCAATACCATTCTGTATACTCTTCAGAGACTTTGCTGGCATGCCTTATTGGGCATGCTGTTAGTTTTATCTCAATATCTACCAGTTTTTTTATTGCAGCTTGAGCTTTGAGGTGTCTATTTGACATTTGAGTTTTTAATTTTGGTGCAGAGAGGATTTATTGTGTTTTCTGCTCTTCGCCACTTGAATGTTGGTGCTTATTTTATTTTACATGTCATTTTGTGTCAATTATGCCATGCATGGATGTTTGAGAGTTGAGTCCAAGTGTGCACTTTGCGATCTTTGTTGCCTTGCATGGTTTTCTTTTTCTAAAAGAATTTCTAAGTGCATGTTTGGTATTGTGGTTAAGGGTGCTTTTCGCTTGAAAATGCATCAAAATGATTTTCCCCCATTTTTGACATGAATACATTAAAATCATCGAAAAGCACTAAAAAGAAACATCAATTTGATGCTTTTTTAAGTGAAACGCACTTTTGAAAAGCATCCAAAAGCATAAGCTACCTTACTCTCAAACACTCACGTAATGGCTCGTGACAATGATACTGGCAATTGGGTTAGTGAGGTATTTGACATGAGAAATCTGAGAATCTGTACCTGTCCTGGGCTGATGCTTTATGGTGTCGCTTTCCCAACAACATCCAGCCTGCTTTTTTTATTTTTTTAGACAACAAAAAGGCCAAATAAGCGTATTCTGTTGATATAGCTTGGTGAATGGATATCAATTTTCCCCAATAATGCGACTATTTCCCATGTCGGTATGTGTACATGTATCTTTTGCATTGTTAAGGATGCGGGTGTTTATAAAGCTAGTTAGGTGTGTGTAAATGTTTGGTGAAGGCTCCTATGGACAGGGTAAAAAAATAGACCCCATAGAGAATAGATTTTAAGACTCAGAGATACAACCATCAAGCTGTCCATGTTTTTGGCTAGTTGCTGAACACATCATTCATGGCATCACTAGTCTTCAGGTTGGGAAGAAAAGGCTTTTGGCCAGAGCGGTGTTACACAACCTGTAGCAGAATCGTTATAACTTAGAATTTGATAAATAGGATTGCGGTACTGATTTCTTATAATTTTTGAATCTTTCAAATAGTGCTTATTTTGATGTTTATATACTATACCTAAGAGGAGCCCTGGATTTTGATGACATTCAACTTTAGGGTAGCAATTATGATTGACATTGTTTTGAGATTGCCCATGGAGACCCTCCTTTGTTGGGAATACAGTATACCTTTGGTGGAAACAAGTTGCTGAAGTCCAAATTTAATTTTCGACCCAACTTTATTTCATTTGGGTGGTGGTAAAAGCCACAAACTATTTCAGAGGGAATTTAGGCTGGTTTTCGCTTCTCTTTCTTCTGCACTCAAACAATTTTTAAACAATTGCTGCTTTCATGCAAATGTGTCTGGATAATATGAGGCTTAAGCTAATCTTATCATTTTTTTGTTTGTGATGCATTGCATTTGAAAAATAATTCTCAACCTTTTCTTATTAATTTCTTGGTGTGCATTTGGAAGCCATGATCTCATTGTATATTTTTGTTTTGTTTTCAGAGACATTTGAGTTTGCTGGTATTGCTTAACAAGCATGAAAGCTTCTTACTCTTGCACATTGTTGGAAAATAGAAATGAATTTGACATGTGCACCTTGTTGATGCTTAATCACTGTTATTGAATTAAGCTGATATCTTGATATTACTTGATAGCTTTTGTTGGATTACTTACTGAAATCTGATATCTTTAATTTTCTTGCAGCAACATCAGGGACCACCAAATATTTCCAAGGGTGCCTTGTGCCTTAACCATTTTTTTGCCATTTTATGCATCTTCAGTGGCATCTATCTGGTAAATTATGTGCTTATGAACTCCGCAGCAAATGTGTTCTACAGTACTGGCCTTGTTTTACTTACTTTTCCTGATGCGATGTCACTTATGGAGCCGGTACAATTCTTTTCTCATATTCATTAGTTGTGAAGATGTTTTTTTTGGCATGCAAGCATTATTCTGTATGAATTTGATGAATACTTATTACTTCAATTCCAAATAATGATTTTTTCAGGTGTTCAGAAGTCCAGTAGCACTCTGTGTCTTTTCACTCATTTTGTTTTTCGCGAATCACATCACTGCACTTACCTGGAATCTTGGTGGGCAAGTAGTGCTTCAGGGTTTTCTCAGACTGGATATTCCTAATTGGCTTCAACGTGCAACAATCAGAATTATTGCAGTAGTTCCAGCTCTTTATTGTGTGTGGACTTCAGGAGTTGAAGGAATATACCAGTTGCTTATATTTACACAGGTTATGGTAGCTTTACTACTTCCATCTTCGGTGATTCCCCTTTTCCGTATCGCTTCATCTAGACAAGTGATGGCTGCCTACAAAATTTCTGCATTCTTGGAGTTCTTAGCGCTGATTTCATTCATGGGGATGCTTGGCATAAAGATTATTTTTGTGGTGGAAATGGTTTTTGGGGATAGTGATTGGGCAGGCAATTTGAGATGGAGCACAAGTGGTGGTTCGTCAACCTCTTACACTGTTCTTCTCATTACTGCCTGTTCATCATTTTGTTTGATGCTCTGGCTAGCAGCTACCCCATTGAAATCTGCAACCCACTTAGATGCTCAGGTATGGAATTGGGATGTACAAAATACTGCATCTGAGCCATCCATGCAGATAGAGGAAGAATTTTTTAGTGAAACCAGATATACTGAAGAGGAATCCATAGGGGGGCGAGAACAATTATCAGGTCCAGGGAAATCTGCCGAGAGTTACTCGGATGTAACTGTTGCAAATGCTGATCCTGATTTGCCTGTGACAATTATGGAGTCGGATCAGGAACATCATTTGACTACTATAAAAGAAAATCATTCTGAAATTACATTCTCTAGTCCTGGAACATTCTATGAGGAGGAAACATCACCTATAATAGAGTCAGTATCTCTGTCAGCTGCTATGAATGTGGTCCCTGGCAGTGAATTGCTTGGTGCCAAGAAGACTGATATTGAATCAATGGACTCAGTTGAAAAGACTGTGGATATAGATGGTGATTTCCATGCTGAAAAGGAGGACGATGAAGGGGATAGCTGGGAGCCTGAAGAATCATCCAAAGGGGTTCCTGGAAGCACTTCATCTTTGACATCGGATGGTCCTGGATCATTTAGGAGTCTTAGTGGTAAAAGTGATGAGGGTGGGAATGGTGCTGGAAGTCTTTCAAGATTAGCAGGGCTGGGTCGTGCTGCAAGACGCCAATTAGCTTCAGTTCTTGATGAGTTTTGGGGACAATTGTATGATTTCCATGGGCAAACAACTCAAGAAGCAAAGACCAAGAAACTGGATGCCCTGGGGGTTGATTTGAAGCCTTCTTTGTTGAAAGTGGACACTGCTGGGAAAGAATTTAGCGGATATTTCTCATCTGTTGGTGGTAGAGCATCTGATTCTCTGATCCATTCAAGTTTGGGCGACTCTTCCAATCATTTGAGGGTGCCGAGCAATATCGACTCATCTTATGGAGGTCAGAGGGGACCATCCTCTTTGTGGTCCAACCACATTCAGTTGTTGGATGCATATGCACAAGGTCCCAGCCGCAGTATAGCTGACTCAAGTGAGAGACGGTATTCTAGTGTACACACGCTACCATCTTCTGATGGCCGGTGTATTCAGCCAGCTACAGTGCATGGTTATCAGATTGCATCCATCATCAATCAAATTGCTAAGGAAAGAGGTTCCAGTAGCTTAAATGGTCAAATGGACTCACCAGCACCGATATCACCATCCTTGGGCCCTAGAAACTACAGGGACCCACTTACTGTTGCTATGGGGCAAAAATTGCAAAATGGACCAAGCTCTTCACAACCACCAGGATTTCAGAAACTTGCAGTATCTAGAAATAGCACCTTGCAATCTGAAAGACATTATCATGATGTTTACTCTTCTGGATCTGCTGATGATGCTGGCAAGTCAGCTAATACGAAGAAGTACCATAGTTTGCCTGACATCGCAGGGCTTGCTGGTCCTTACAGGGACCTATATATGTCTGAAAAGAATGCTCAGTGGGACAAGTCTGTAGGATTTGGTTCATCGGTTAGTAGAACAGGTTATGAACAATCTTATTGTTCAAATACAAGATCAGGTGCAGGTGCAGGAGCAGGAGCAGGAGCAGGAGGCCCTTTGTCTTTTAATAGACTCCCAAAAGGACATGGGGATGCTTTCTCATTTCACATGACTCCAGACCCTGGATCCCTCTGGTCTAGGCAGCCATTTGAGCAGTTTGGTGTTGCCGACAAAAGTCGTGTTGTTGGGAGTGGATTAGGAAATCGGTCTAATTCTATCAATCGTGAAGTAATTTCTCCTGTGGATCCTGAGGCCCAACTTCTTCAGTCTTTTAGGCGTTGTATCGTGAAGCTTTTGAAATTGGAAGGATCTGACTGGTTGTTCAGGCAAAATGATGGTGCTGATGAGGATCTGATTGATCGCGTTGCTGCAAGGGAGAGATATTTGTATGAAGCTGAAACAAGAGAAATGAACTGTGTAGCTCACATGGGTGATTCTCCATATTTGTATTCTGATAGGAAGTCTGGGTCTGTTTTGAGGAATGACGATGCAGCTATCACCAACATTATGGTTTCCTCAGTTCCTAATTGTGGGGAGGGCTGTGTTTGGAGAGTGGATTTGATAATAAGCTTTGGGGTCTGGTGTATTCACCGCATTCTGGATTTGTCACTCATGGAAAGCCGGCCTGAGCTGTGGGGGAAATACACTTATGTGCTAAATCGTCTCCAGGTAAATTTCTCTGATCTTTTGCCATCTATTTATGCGATTCTGATCAAGGGATTTTGACCCCTGCATAAAATGCTCGTGCTTGTAGATCGTCCAGGAAAAAAAACCCTTTCTATGCTCTTGAATGGTGGGCAACGCATTAATTTCCTGCACATATTTGCATATTGTTGTTCATTTTGAGCCAAATAGTTGCTGGGCGTCTTGGTTTTTATTGTTGCAACTAAATCATCTGCAACATCCCTTAGGTAGCAATACATGTGCTTCATTTTTCTTGGCTCTTGAAATCCTCTTCTGGTGTGTTTTTTCAAGTAGTAGGTTTTGTTTTACCCGTCCTCCAAAACTGACAGCTATGCTTTCTGAATAACAGGGTATCATAGAATTGGCATTTTCAAAGCCCCGTAGTCCCATGTCCCCATGCTTCTGCCTTCAAATCCCTGCATCCCACCAGCACAGGTCAAGTCCACCTGTTTCGAATGGAATGTTGCCACCTGCTTCGAAACCAGGTAGGGGGAAATGCACAACTGCAGCAACGCTTCTGGACTTAATTAAGGATGTAGAGATTGCCATATCTTGTCGCAAGGGACGATCAGGAACTGCTGCTGGCGATGTTGCTTTCCCGAAGGGAAAAGAGAATCTGGCTTCTGTGCTTAAGCGCTACAAGCGCCGACTATCCAGCAAGGGAATTGCTAGTAAATGAGCAGTCTGGGTAGAGCAAGGTTCTGACATCAGCTCCTAAGAGCTCGTTGCTTTTGTTCCATCAGTTTGCCCAACTGGATGGTATCAAGCTGTTTAATTTTGAAACGCAGCTTACTAATTCAGGAATTCTTACTGCTCAGTTGTTGTGGGGCTCTCTCTCTCTCTCTCTCTCTCTCATTAAAAGGTCTGCTGCAAAAATTAATTTTCCTTGTATGTTATGTATACATAGGGATATAGATAACTGGATATGTAATTGCAGCAGAATTAAAGAAAAATGGGTAGAAAGGTGGAAAGTTCGAGTAATTGTATTTCTGGTTGTGTAACTAATAACCACCTTATTTATGTTAAAAGTCTCGTCAAGTTCTGTAGAGCAAAATTATCCATATGTTCTTGTCTAAGTTCGAGAGTGAGAAACACAAAATAGGGCAGGAGTGTCAAGATTTGGCTACCTGATCCATGACCATGAGTGGCATTGAACTCTTTTACTCAAGGGAAGGTAATAAATACAGAAAAAGGATCTCGCATCTGGAAAAAAAAAAAACTTTGTTATTGGTCCTGATGTTACATTGATTCATTCAGTCCAGGTTGACTGAAGTAGTTCAGTTGTTTGAATGTGAATTTTCGAGTAGCTGATTTTTAAAATGTTTTATTTTTAAGAATTAAAATAATATATTTTTAATATTATGCCATCAAAACAAACAATCTAAAAATATTAAAATAAAATTAATTTAAAGTAAAAAAATTAATTTTTTTTTAAAAATATGTTAAAACTCATTCCGAAACATGCTATACTTGTATTTCTAAACGGTGACAAAAAACAAAACAAGGTGCCTGTAGTTTTGTTATGACCATTATAAATTGAAATCACTTCAATCACCCTTCCTTCACAGGATGGAGTCGGTAAGAGTGTTGTTTTCTACCTCACGTAACCATAGTGATGATGACACGTGTACCATGGAACACATTATCTTTAGCCCAGCCTGGAAATATGCCACCACGCACGCTTCTCCATTGTTATAAGAATTTTTTGCTTTTTCTTGCTTCGTATCATGCGACCGACGAGGATTTCTTGCTGAATCTCAATCGCAAACAATCCACAAAGAGGTAAGCCTCGCCTTTTCTGATCATATGAAAACTCCTACTACCATAATTCACTTACATGAATTATTAATACACTAAAATGGAGCAGTTTGGAGTGTAAGTAATTCAGATGCATCTTAATTAATTGGGAATCCATACATGAATATGTAGTTAGAAATTGAAAGTGGAAAATGGGTTTGTGTCAGTCAAGTGATTTTGCATATTAAACATGGCATATAATCACCTACTTAGGTTTACCCTGTTAACTGTTCCTTTTCATCTCCATCCACTAAAATTAACATCAATACTGATGTTGTTCTTTCTAAGCGATGATAAATGTTGTTACAAACGGGAGGCAACAGCCCTAAAAGGAGGGGAAAGGAGGAAGGGGGTAGAGCCCTCGAGCCTTTCTGTGGGGATTTTGGCAGTAGGGTGTCAATCTCCATGTGTGCTTTTTAGTTGTTAATGTGGCACAAACTTCTCTCATCGGATCGGAGAGTAATTGTGACCGTGAGAATACATAAATCTCTGCTCTGCGTGTCCTGAGATTACCGTAGTTTTTTGTTTTTGACGTAGGGTGTCTGGTCCCCGTTCAAGAAAGAAAGAAAAAGGAAAAAAAGATCCGTCCGTCCTTCATGCTTGTTTTATATGGTTCTTGAGATGCTGCTTTGTCCAGATATTGAGGTTTACATTTGCACCCCAAATGTTCAAAGGAATTCAATGTAGAAATGCTTTGTTTCATGCTTCTATCTTTTCGTTGCCATGCCCAATTTATGGTGTTGATTTGACTGGGTAATTCTCGGTTATACCATTTGGATTCCTGGCCTTAATGAGAAAGGTGTAATCTTAGATATGTTTTAATTAAGATGTCTAATGGAGAATTCTTGTTAAAACTTGGTTAACGAGCTTCTTCTTTTTTAGGTTAAATTAAAAGTGGATTTAATTTTTGAAACTTTATTTGAATTTAATCTTCATTATAAACTTGAAATATTAATATAATTTAAACAAATTATGAGTTAATTTCTTAAAATCCTCCAAAACTCTTATTCCTCTTAGAAAAAAAAACAAGCATTACTTGTTGTTTATATAATGGGAAGGTTCGAAGTTAATATTAGGCTCAAAGAATACCTAATATTTTAGAGAGAAGAGGATCTAAACAAAATAAGTTTTGGACTTAAATTCACGTGCATGGCCTGGCCCGACTCGGCTTGTGCTCAGGCCTCAGGTTTTATTGTAAAATATTTTTTATACTATAAAAACTTATTTTTTGTCAATTTAATTTTAGGTTTGGGTCTCATCCATAAAGAATTATTGTTTTCAAGCTATTCTCTTGTCCAGCCTAAGAATTAAGTCTGATAATTTTTTTCAGTTTTTTCTTTTCTTTTTTAGAATTTACTCTTCATAACCTAGATAATTTTTTAGATATATTTTTCTAGCTCTTTAAAACCAAATCAATTAGGTTTAATTATGATTTTAAGATGGGCAATTAAAGTTGATAATTGAATCAAAATTAATTCTTATCAGTTTTGATTCTAAAATTAACTATAAAAAAGGGGTTGTAGGAAAAGTTTTCTGATTAGTTTATTTTTTTGTAGAATTTTCAGATTTTTCCTCACCTTATATTTTCAGTTTTTCTCATTTGTTTTGAAGTTTTGGTTTTCCTTCCAATCTAGAGCTTATGCTTGGTTTTGTTGAGAGATATTTAAGTCTATTTTCTTGTATTCATGGACTTAATTAGAAATGCATTTAAACAATATGATGGTGCTTTAATCTTGAAAAGCTTATTGCAAACAACTTTTTTCACCAAACGAAAAACAATAAAGCTTTATGAATAAATGATTTATCATTGACAACAACAATTTTAAACATGATAAATCTTTAAGTGCTTCAACAAGCAAGTGATGTACACTAGTTTTGCTCAAGTATAAATAATATATATTCCTAGTATGCATGTTTTGATTGTGTTAAATTTTTTTATGCAACATTAGATTTGTGCTTATGGAGCTAGAACCCATATTATACATAAAACTAAAACATGTGTTTTTACTGTTTTAAAAAAAAACTATTCATCATCTCATATTTTACTGTGGATTACAATGGTGCAATTTTTTTAAAAATTTTAATTTGGTTCTTGAACATGTTTTTACACAATCAAGCCCTTTTGAGACCAAATTAGAGCCTAATTGTATTTTTTTTTTATAAGGGAGGGTTTAATTGAAAGAAAGAGAATTGAAGTGAAAAAAATCGATAACATAAGTGGCAAATTAAAATTTTCTATCAAAAATTCATTTGAGTCCTTCATTTTTTTTATCTATCGGGTTACCGCTCCTTAGACTTTTACAAAATTCAATTTTAATACCAAACTTTATTTTACTTATTTTTCATTTTTTTTTGGTTGGAGGAGAGAGATGAGGTTGCTAGATTTCGACTTAAAGAAAAAAAATGTATGTTGGTGAGGAATTCGACCATCAAAACAATTATTTATTTATGTTAAATGGTTTCATATGATGAGAGGAGTTAATATTACGTGTTTTTTTACCTCGAAAACACCTAAAAATCATATTTTAGTTTAGAAAGTTATTTTTTGTTTCAGGTGGATTTTGGGTTTTAGGGCAATTGTTTTATGTTTTTATGGCTATGGATTGGTTTAACAAGGTCTTTAAGGTGTTTATGAGATGAACAAACAATGTGTCGTTTGCTTTGTTAAAATTTAATGAATATAGGCTTGTGCGCGAGCCGTTGCTTGATTGGACCAGACACCAGGCCTAGCCTACTAGGCCCAACAATGCCTGTCCTGGTTCCATATTTTTTTTTTTTTAGTTTTGATTTTTTTCAAATAATGCATTAGTTGATATTTTTTTTCAAATAAAATTTGGGTTTATGTTTTAATTAGTTTGTGATGATTTTTTAATGATATTAAGTGTGTTTAGTTTTTAAAGAGGTATGAATGATTCATCGGTTATTTTTTTTTAAATTTGTTTTTTATAGTGATTTTTTTATAAGATTTGTCATATGTCCAACCTTGTATTTTTTTTAATAAATTTTATGTGTATGTCGGTTTTTATTATAATTTTGATGTGTTTTTCTATTATAAATTTATTTTAATAGAGAAATTTATTAAACACAACAAAGTAAATTACCAGTGTTGCGATGTTAAATATTTTAACCTTCATTTGCCACTTAATTTTTTATAGCATCTCAGTATTAGGTTGATGTTTTATTTTGCGATCGTATTTTTTTTTTTATCATGTAGTTGAATAAAAAAAATTTGGAAAAAAAATATAATCTTATTAGAGTTTATAACCCGGTTCACAAGTTTGGTGTGCTAGCCTGAATTACCCGGTTCATATGTTTGATGAGTTTATCAATTGACTAGATATGCTTTTTTGGTTTTTGGTCTGTCAATTGTTTTTAATAGTTTTTTTCTTTATTTTATCATTCAATATTGAATTGATTGGAAAATAAGTTGCATGATTTTTTTTGTTGCTTTTTTTAGAGTTATCATTGTCTCAAATAAAATTTTATTTTTAGGTTGGTGCTCAATTCTGTGGCCATATATTTTTATCATATAATTAAAAAAATATATTTTATAACAAACAAATTATTAAACTCAATGGAGTCCATGATACAGTTTGTTTAGGGATTGTGATTGATCTAATTTATCATTGTCTCAATAATTTTTATGAAAAAAATTATCAACATGAAGTTTTATTAAAAGCTAAGATATGTTTTTACCAGTCATCAAGATTGCATTTTGATCCATGAAATCAATCAATTTAATTCGGGTTAACTCCCACATGATTTAGTTTGAAACTCCAGTTAAAAAAAAAGTTAGGTTGGGAGATTTTAAGATTAACTTATTAAGTAAGGTTTAATAACACGGTTAAAAAATTATTCATGTTTTTAATATTTTTTTAAAAATTTAATCGACCTGCAGTAAAGTTGCGCGATACAATATAGTACGTGTGTGTAACTCTGTGTGTGTGATTGCATGTTTGTTTGTCATAATATAGAAAACTACATGCATAGAAACACACTAGTGTAATAATTCCTGGATATCTTTTTTATTAGTATGCAATAAACTAAACAATCCATGGTCATTAATTAGTCAAATTTTTGGAAAACAATGTCATTAGATTCTTAACAGGAGACAAGATTTCAAACATTTAGGTTAAGATTAAATTAAAAAGGGTCCTGATAAGTAAGTTTAGCTAGCCCTATTCGTCGATAAATATCCTTAATCTCAAGTGACAATGTGCAGGAGTAGCCGTCCTCCTGAGATCATCGATCAGATCCAAAAATGGGCTATGTGGTGATAGTGTCATTACCTGTGATACTATTCATCTTAATAGTAGCCCTTGCATTTTACCTTCTTGGCAGGGCTCGGGGTCGAAGTGAAGCAGCCAGAATTCCCCAGTATCATGGGCCTCCTGCCCCTCCCGCCCCTCCTTTCCAACCCCAGCCTCCGCCACAGGAGAAGCCATCGCCGTCTCATGTTTAGAATTCAGAGTTGGTGTAAATTAATAGTCTCTGTGTGTGCTTTTCCTATAAGCAACGGTTTAACTTAACATGGATGCCTGAGCAGTGAGCAAAGAACTATTCTTTAATTTGTAACAAAAAGAAAAAAACTTTTATTTTATGCATTGTAGAATACTAAATATATAAACTAATATTGGTGTTTGTTACTATAAATTAAAGTTGATTTCTCATTGTGAAGCATAGGGATGATATATAATGAAGGTCTATAAAGATAGAGGATGTACCCTTCATCTTCCCCTTTACAGAGACCTAATCTTTATATTATTCTCAATTCGGAAATAATTCTCAACTTTTATAATCATCTTTATTAGAGGTGGACCTTCGATGGGAGTCTATTTAATTGTTTTATGATCAGTTATCATTAAATAGAGTGTATAAGACATAAAATAAAATAAAACATTTTATATTCATCAAATGATTTTAGGGGAAAAAACCTGTACAAACTATTTTAGATGGATATATATAAAAAATAATATAATTATAACATATTATTCTTATATATAAATTTGTATTAAGTTTGAGCCCACTTATTTATTTTCTATTGCTTCGCTTCATTCGGACAAGTTATTTATTTATTTTTATGATAATTCGGGTATAATTATCATCCCTAGTCAAGTGTCAACCTTATTAGATAAGTGGTAAGATGCGGAATTCAAAGGGCAGTCTTGATTTGAAAATTTAGAAATTCATGCTGAAAATAAAAATAAAAATAAATCATGACAATGAGACGAGCACTTGTTGATGATACTTATCATAATCCAGGTTGATGTAAACTAAAAGTCAAATAACTTTACATCAGTTGATAAACGTTGGCATTTATTTATACAAAAGCACAAGCACAGTGCTCTCACCTCCCTGAGGAACTTCTCTTGTCATCATAGCCAAATCGAAGACTTCCTAAAAATTAAGTTTTTATGTTTAGGTCATAAATGATCATGATTATTACATAACATAGATAAAGTTTCTCAAATCTTTAAGTTATACATTCTTAAATTGTAAAATTCTCAAGTCTATTTAATCTTTAAGTTATACATTCTTATCATATAACATGTACATTAAACTGAGCCACATGAGAATTTCATATGGAGAGATCACTTGTGTTCATGAAAAGAATCACGCGACGATTGTGTAAGTGATCTTTAAATTTGAGATTACTAAGTTATTTTATATAGAAAATGTTATGTTTTGATCCCACTACACGATGTCATAATCAATGGTAATAAATGAGCAGATATTGGATGTAACATAAACTATATGAAGGTATTTGATTAATCAAGAAATGACTCATTGTCCTAGGTGAATTAAGGAAAATACTCTATATGTTCTCAAATTAAATTCACTATAAATCTTTTAGCAGGACAAAATGAGATTTGAAAAGAGTTTCAAATATTATTCAAAGAATCAATGAGTATGATGTTGAAAACAAACATGATTTTTCATAGTAAACACACTCCATATTATAATTTCTAAATCAGAACATTGTTAATGAATGGATAATATTACACTAAGAAACTGATCATTAAAAGGTTTAAGTCAAACCACTTATGATTTTCTTAATATTTGGAGGATCATAACATGTAGCTAGATATTGTACTTGATCTTCAAATATAAATCAATTAATTATTGAATTGATAATAAATTAAGTTGTTTAGTTTATTTAATCATATTTTATTTAGGATTGTGATTTATATTTGGACCAACTTATTAAGGAACCTAATAGGTTATACATATAAGAACCATTAGTTAGAAATTAAAATAGAATGATTAATCAAGTGTGACTTAATTGTAAATAAGTATTAGAAATTGAGAACTAAAGTGTAATATATACAAGGAATTATAATTCTAGACCTATAAAACTCAAGTACGGACTTGATTGAATAAATTCGAAAAAGTATCCTGAAATAATATATGTGATATTATTCAGGGAGCAAATTGATATTTTATCATTTATAAAGTTTTCAGGTTTTCTTATAAATATAATATTATGCTTCTTGTTTTGTAAGTAGTACTAAATTGTATGGTATATAAACCTGAAAAAACATAAATGAAAATAACTAGTACTTAAAGACATAAAAATTATATTCTTCTAAAAGAGTTTAGTATTTTTTATTGGTGGTTCGTGTGGATTACTGTTAGAGGCCGAAAACTTTGTTAACTTGTGATTTGTGACAACTCAGCCTTTAAGCAATTATTCAAAGCCAAAAATAATATTTGATCTTAAGGTAGTCTTCATATAAACCTCAAGAAACTCTAGATTGTCTAACAGGATCCTTGAGACTCTATAAAAATTTAAATTTTATTGTTTTTTTTAATGTATATGTGTTTCGAGAAACCCAACAACTATCTCATTTGAGAATAACTCGTCCACAAGTTCATCATTAGAAATTGATATTTTCCTTTCCAAAGAAACAAAAACTTTGAATATAGCAATTTTGATTTCCATTCAAGTGCATGTTGAAGAATACCTAGAAGTTCTCTCATTATGTCATTGATATCTTATGCAATTTATTTCACCTTTAAGTTTTTGATTGGGTCAATATTAGACTCTAGTCTCGCATATTTGTTCTCTAATGTTCGTTTCTGACTTTCTAGCTCATTGATATGTTCTTTATACAAGTATGTATATTCTATTGTCTTTGGCAAGGAATAATTTTATGGTTTTATCAGTATTTTTGTTTTTTACACGTACTCTTTAATGTTTTAATTTGTGTTTTTAGTCCCACCATCATTTTCCATAGAGAGAAATGCATCTGATGGTGTCTAATTGTGCTCTTCTAACTGTTTTTTACAAGATTGTTTGATTTGAAGGATTCACATTTTCTTTAAATGATTCAAAACTATGAGAATTAGTACACGGTACTAATTTAGGAGATTTCTTAATTTTTCCTTCACTATTAGTAGATAAAACATCTATAAATAGAGTAGTGACTACAACAATATTACCTGCAATAATGTTATTGTTGTTGTTGTTATTGTTGTCATTGTTATAATGTTGAAACTATCTATTTTAGAGAGACGACACTTACTTTACATTTTTTTTCTCCTTACTATTTAAGGAGGTTAAACATAAGGCAAATTATAATAACCTAATTGTTTTTTTATCCAATATAAAATCTTTTCATAATTATCTTGTACAAACTCCAAAATTAATGGTTGTCTCAAAGTTTGCTATGATGAAATTAGAGGCTTATTAGTACAAGTTATATATTCTATAACTTCAAACCACCATTTTATAGCACTGCAAGCAAGTTTACATATGGAAAATCCTACTTTTCAATAACAAGGAACCTTATTCAAATAAAACTCCAACAACCAATTAATGAATCTTTTTTTAAAAAAAAATTCCCATCAAAAAGGAATTTCGTTGAATTTAGGAACACATCTATGTAAAATTTAACTTTGAGTTGAGTCTCTAATGCTTCACCTATCGTAAACACCATTACATATAAACTTAAATGTTTATATGGGTTTGTAAGATTAGATCTAAGAATTGGCTAACTTCGAGGTAAGCCTCTAAGCACATTCCTTTTCTTTCCACAATTCTAGTTTATCCCTCCTATTAGCCGAATTAGATGTTTCAAGCTATTTTATATTGATATCATTATTTGCTCCTAATGGTTTAGCTTTTTCAATTAGATTCCTTGCATTGCTTCTTGAGCCTTTATAGTGCCCCAAATGATCTTCATTCCTGCTTTGCGAGGTGGGTTGCTATCGTTTTCATCCATTAAAGAGATCAATCTACTATGATACAAATTGATGCAATATACAATGTGAATAAGGTTCCTTAATCTTTAAGTGTTATAGTAATAAATTATAGAGAAAGAAACTAAGGTTGTTTAGTTTAAGGTTGCAACCCTTAACTATATAGAAAACTCTGAAAACTCATATATATTCTAAAAAGTCTTTTTTCTCATTATTTTAAAATGAATTTAGATTTTATGCAAGGAAATATAGCCATTAAATTGATTTATAAAATAATGAAGTCGTAAAAACTTCAAATTGAATTTGGGTTTTACACGACTGCATCTTGGGTTGAAGTCTTTAGGTTGGTTATTTCATGCTCTCTTGTAAAAACAAGTCTCTTAGGGGACCCTCTAATACTTAGATAAATAAGCTAAGGTTGTGTGGACTTGTGTTGTTTGTGTATACTTGGTGACCCAATGTTTTTATATACCTCATCCATGTGAAGTTATTTCATATAGTGTGTGGTTGTAGTATGAGAAATCATGGAGAATAATGACTTTACCATACAGGTAACCTGTAAAGTGAATTGTTGTTTATTGCATCTCGTTGTTCCATTGGTGAAAAGGATGAGTGTTAACAAATGATTGGTGATAAAAGTTGGTGCCTTATTGGCAAGCCGTGCATGATGCTTACTGTTGATGGTAGTTATTAGAGAGAAAACTATGCGACACATTGTCATCTAGGTGTGGTGTATGCCAACACTGAGCTCCCTAAAAATTACACGGGATTAAGAATCAATCCATGATTTGTTGTCGGATAAAAGCCCAAAGATTTATGGATTGAGAAGCCTACTTGAGTGAAAGGCCCGGATAAAAGCCCAAAGATTTGTGGATTGAGAAGCCTACTTGAGTGAAAGGCCCATCAGAAGACAAAAACTATCTAAATAAACAACCATGTTGGTTATTTATTCTGCTATATTATTATTATTATTATTTTGGTAACTGTGAGTAATTGTGTCAGTTTACGTGCACCTTGATTAATCCCTCGAGGCCTTGAAGTTAACGGGCAGGTAAGCCTCCAGTGACCTTGAGGTTTGTGACATTCAAACTGGTGAACTCTAGGGAGCAAGCTCAGGGCCTCACTAGTTGAGCTATACCCCTCAGGATTATTATTATTATTATTATTATTATTATTATTATTATTATTATTAACGTGGGTGTCCGGGCTAGCTTGCGCACACTTTGATTAATCTCATGGGCCCTGAAGTTAATGACTATATAAGCCTCCAGTGGCTCTGAGATGATTTGAACTCATGATTATTGAGGAGCAAACCCAAGACCTGACCAATTGAGTTACCCCTTAGAGTTTATTATTATTATTCTTATTATTGGTGATGGTATCATCACAAAGTAAGTAGTTAAGATATGAAATGTCTCAAATAAGGGAGATTTATATATTTCTAAATCTGGCAATATACTAATTAATGTTGTATATCATTTTATGGAAACTACATCGACTAAGACTCGAAAATTTGTCATTCATTGTAAATAGTCAAAGTATAAAAACTTTCTATATAAATTTCTGGGGGAGGTAAAGACTACATGAGTGGCTTGTAGTTATTCGGCCCTCAAATTATGTTGTGCTGTGAGGTAATTAAATAAAATACTATATTGGGAGTAAAATTACTTTAGTTGTTTGATAATTTATTATTATATTGTATGAACTAAGATTTTCAAAATTCTTATTAAAAAAGAAATAAATTATTTGAAAACATGAGAAATACTTCGTTGAAATCATAAGTTATAAGTAATGTAAGTAAAACAAATATCAAAGCATCATATAATATGTTTTTAATCACCATTATAATAACTATATATTAAGATAAAGTATGCAACAGTGGTGTTTTTATGATTTAAAATAATTTAATTTAATTCTTATATTTTAAATAAAATAAACAGCCTTCTATCTTGAAAATCATTACCTCTTATGTTGTTTTGAACTGGAAACCATTATAAAGTCCCCAGCTTACAAAGATAATCTCAAAAAGACTACCATTAACTCTCATGTCAATGGATTTTTTAATAAAATTTCTAAAATCCTTTATAAGCACTTTACATTATAGAACAGATTTTGTAACAAGAAATAAATGATATGATGTTATTTATCAAAGAACCATCTCAACCCAATAACTTAAGTTGTTAGATGAGGTTCCGGGATATGATTTATATTATTCTCTAACACCCCCCCTCAAGTGAAAGCCCTTTGAACTTGAAACTTGCACATACTCACATTACCTTGTGCTTAATTTTTTATCAAATAAATGAGGATAGTGAGATTCGAACCCGTGACCACTTGGTCATCAAGGCTTTAATACAATGTTAAAGAACCATCTCAACTTAATAACTTAAGCTGTTAGGTGAGATTTTAGGATATGATTTATATTATTTTCTAACATTATTCGTACTGAGAAATCCAAGGACGAAAAAGAAAAGGAAAAAAGAAAGAAAAAAAAGGATAATTTATATATGCAGACTAATTTATCGGTTAATCTCTAAGAATGGCGTGCCAATAATTGGATGAGATTTTCATCATTATAATGTTATTTTTCCTATTATATGTCCTATTTTTTTCATGCTTCATCCCAAACCTCTTTGGACGAGTTTTCGAGCATCAAAACTCCCTTGAACACCATATATACACTTCGTATGAGATTTTTACTTCACACATAGGTCTATGTTATTATATGTACTTTTTAATTTGATTCTTCCTAAAATTTTATGAGGAAATTCTTAAGATTTTGTTTGTTATAGGGTTAAGATTTTATAGCAATTGAAGATCTCAAAGACTTTTCAATAATGTCTGAAAGTTATTGTTTGATATTTATAATGTTTTTCTAGTTGATTTGAGATTATTTTTTTATTTAGTTCAAAATAATTTTATTATTTTTTTCAGTTTTATTTGAGACTTTTTTCTTAGTTTGTTTAGGGCTTTTGTTATTTTTGGATTTTCTTGTTGGTTTGTGTAAGTTTTTAGATTTATTTAAGGGGTTGTAAACCTTAGACTATCTAAATAGAAAATATTTAATAATAAAATTTTGAATTAAATTTTTTATGTAATCTTTATTTTTTACAATTTTGAGTTCTTATGCTTTCTAGATTGCTCGTGTCATTTCTATTTACGTTATTACTATACCGACCTTTTCATTTTTTCAAGAATTTTTTTATAAAGATGAGGTAGATTTCATTCATTCTTTTCATTAACCGAACATAATTTGCTAATTACATCTTTTCTAAGCCGTATACTTTAAATACAATACCGTTACATTATTTATTAAAGCGTTTTAAGAAATTGAATTCTAGTTCAAGTTTTACAACTTGATGAAGTTGTGGAAACTTCAAAATTAGATTGAAATTTTCATGATTGTTTATTGGACTAAAGTGTATAAGTTTGAATGTAAACTTTATTTTTGCACTTAGTGTTTTTTACAAAACAAGTTTTTTATTAAAATAAAAGATCTTTCGTACTTAAATTAATAAATTAGAAGAGAAAAAGAATACATGGGAGAGTAAAGAAAGTAAAGAGTATATGTTAATATAGTGTGTTTTGCATTGTCGAATGAACTTGTATGAATCTCAACTTAAATGAGTTGAATATTTACCTCATAACTTGAGATATTTATAGACCTCAATCACGTTAGTTTACCTTGCGGAGAGTAGTGTTGTTGTATCTCATTATGAGTTGCTAGTTGTTTTTCCATTAACAAAATGGTTGGTGCTCGTTATTGGTTATGCTACCATGTTGTGCTATTAGTGGAGTGATTGCATCTATCCTTTGCATGGAAAATTTGGTGTGCGTTGGTTAATAGATGGTGCACGATGTCGTTTTATCTTATTGGAATTTAAAAAAAAAAACAAATACATTAAGATGCATGTTTGGAGGTTAATACTAGGTTAAGGCTAGAAAAAACACTATGAACAAAACTTGGTGAAGAAGGTGAGGCCATTTAGGCTTGGCCTGAATAACTAGAATGAATGACTAGAATCATTATTACTATTGTTGTTTATTTTTGATTTTATGGTAATAAATACTGATAGAAAATTAACATGTTAAACTAAAGAAAGCTCCGAGAGAAATTAGCAAAAGCAGCTTAAAGGTGGGGGCTGGTTTATAGCTACGCCAAAACAATTTTCAACATAATCACCAGTTTTGAAAAAAAATGATATGTAGATTATTTTTTAAAGTATTTTTTATTTAAAAATATATTAAAAATATATATTTTTTTAAAATATATGTTTTTTTTAGTTTAACGTGGGTGTCCGGGCCAGCTTGCGCGCACCTCGACTAATCCCACGGGCCCTGAAGTTAACGACCATGTAAGCCTCCAGTGGCCATCATATGAGCAACCTAGAGCTCGAACCTGAGACCATAAAGGGAGCACACCTCTTGATTCCAAGCTCTTACTACTGGGCCACCACCTAAATAGTTTTTAATATTACCATATCAGAATAATATATATAAAAAATCATCCTCATCATAAATGTAGTCTATTCGAATAACATTCTTCAATACGAACAAAGCAGTGATGTGGGACAGGCCCCGATATGCCATCGCTGCCTATAATGTGTATCACACAGCCATCTTTTTTATTATTATTATTTTACTTTTTGATTAATCGTACACAGTTAGAGTATCAAATAGAAGTCAGGTGGCTTAGCTAGCTAGGCTAGCTGATCCCCGTTAAAAGCCATGGTCCTGGATAATTAACCATGGCTTTCTTTTTTAAAAAAGAAAAGAAAAGAAAAGAAAAATTGGAAACTAAAAGCCCAATCCAGGTTTCAAGAAGAATAGTCCTTTTAATCCTATCTTTTTTCTTTCTTTCTTGAGGCAGTTTGTAATTTCAAATGATGTTTCCCTTAATTTTAATTTTTTATAATATTTTTGAATTATTTTAATACGTTGATATTAAAAATAACTTTTTAAAAATTAAAAATATATATTATTTTAATATATTTTTTAACAAAAATTATTTTAAAAAATTACTCAAGATGACTTTTTATTTTTGGTAATGGTGTCTTTGGGTTATTTTTATGCATACAAAAATCATGATTTTTTTCACTTGAATTTTGGTCAGGATTGGAATAATGGCCAAATTACTATAATTTTTTTATTTTATTTTTTAGAAAAAGATAATTGCAAATTTATTTTTTTATCCTATTTATTTTTTCATTTCAAAAATATTTTAAAAAAAAATTAAATTTTTTACTTCAAATTAATTCTTTTAATACATTACCTATTAAAAATACTTTAAAAAATAATTATTGCTATAATCTAAAATATTTTATTATATTATTATTGTTTGGGCAGGGCCACAGCATTATTTTCCCCAGAGATAGGCTAGGCTAGGCTAGCCTTGCTAGCCATGGACCACCTGACATGAGAGTTACTGACAGCGTGGAAGTTTTATTTCAAACGAGAAATTCGACTTCAAAGAAGAATGACCTTAGGGTGTGGCATTAACAAGTCAACAACCACGATTTTATAATTATCCAGGACCACATCTACATTCTCCATCAAACGATTGGACTACACCATTGCTATGGACAAAAAAAACTTTAGATTATTTTACAAATAATTGTCAATAGTTACTCAATGTATATCTTTTAGATATAAACTAGCTATTTAGCATGCATGTTGTAATTTTTAAAAAAAAAACTGGATATGCATCATAGTTATTAAACCCGTTCCGGGGGTTGACCCGGCCAAGGGGTCAGTTTCTGGGTTTCATGGGTGAACCCAGGTCAACTTGGAACAACCCGGAAAAAGTTTGAAAAAATTAAAGTTTTAATATTTTATATGAAAAAATTAAGAAAAAATCCATGTAAATATAAG
This sequence comes from Populus nigra, assembly GCF_951802175.1. Taxonomy (NCBI): domain Eukaryota; kingdom Viridiplantae; phylum Streptophyta; class Magnoliopsida; order Malpighiales; family Salicaceae; genus Populus; species Populus nigra. The sequence continues at coordinate 16,794,550 of NC_084854.1, forward strand.
CTATATATATTGTAAATAATAAAGTTTTAAAGAATATTTTTTAAATTTTTTTATCCCATATTAAAAAAACATAACTTTTTTATTGAGAATATAAAGTATATATACCAATAAGTTTCAAATCCCATCTTGAAAAAAGATAGCTTTTTTCTTGGGAACATAGAGTATATATACTATGGATTTCAAATCTCACATTAAAAAAATATAACTTTTTTATTGGAAACATAAAGTATATATACTGATGGGTTTCAAAATCCCACATTTTAAAGAAAAAAAACACAGGGTCTCACCTGGATCGCTCGGGTCACGGGTTGACCGAGTTTGGTCGGGTCGTTTCACCGGCCAGTCTTTTGAAAAAACTGGACCGGTCCAGCCCCAGGTTGACTCGTCAGGCCGGTTCGGGTTTAATAACTATGATATGCATATTATTTTCTAAAAACATTTAGTATAATTAAATAACTTATACAAGTATCTAAATAAATAAATTGATAATTATCTATATAAATAAAAAAATATCATTAATAATAAGAAAAAAAACTAAAAAAATTGAGAGATGGATGTATATACGAGATCTTATTCAAGAATAAATATTTTTTTTATAAAAAAAAACTCACTTGTATAAAATAAAAGGAATAATTCAAAAATTAAATACAAAAACATCATTTAAAAAAATATTAAAAAAAAGTCTGCAAAATCCACGCCCTAAGCCATGAGATCAGGATAAACCGATAGAAAAAATTGAAGATAACAACAAAACTATTTTTAAAAAAAAAATAATGTTGAGTGTTAAAATCATAAAAGAAATTGAGAAAGAAGAATCTCGAACCACATGAACTTGTCAAACTTGTTACTTGTATCAATAGATTGAAAACATCGCAAATGAAAAAGCTTTGAAGCTCATTTCCCATCAAGTCAAAGGCTGAATGATGAAACAAGAGAAAAAAAACCACACATAATTGTGATTAAAAGAATGAGGAAGAAAATTGTAATAAAAAATAAATTAGAGAGTATCAAGAAATTTTAAATCAAATGGTTAATTAAAAAACAATTAAACTTTAACAAAAGGGAAAATAAATCAAAATAATAAGGGATAAATTGAAAACAATAAAAACATAAACTTTGATTGAAGGATAAAATTAAAAATTAACAAAACTTTAACAAAAGTGACAAGAAAAAAAAACATAAATCAAAAGAGTAAGGATTGAATTGGAAAATAATATATGACAAATTGTAATTCCAGGACTAAATTGGAAATGACTAAAACTTTTATAATAGGATCAAGGGCGACAATAAACAATAACAAACAAAAGGACTGAAATTGACAAATATAAAGAAAAGAGAACAAATGTGTACTTTCTCTATATGAAAAAGAAAATAAAGCCCATCAAGAAATGACATGTGTGCAGGCTTTAAATTATTTTTTTTAAGTTAATGGGTCGGGTGACATGTTGTCCACCTCAATTTGTTTTCAAAAATAAATAATCGACACGTCGTCTGAATTCCTGATATTCTAGCTAATATGGTGCCAAAAAAAAAGGATTCATGTTTTTTCACCCAAAAAGTTATTTTTTACCTAGAAAACACCAAAAAAACCTTGTTAAATCAATCCATGGACTCCAAAAATGTAAAAAAAAAGGGCCTCGTAACCCAAAATCAATCCGAAACCAAAAATCATCTCGAGCTTCGACCTAGTTTTTTTTTTTTGCACTTTCAAGGTAAAAAAAAAAAACAAGAAAATCAAACTCATCTCGTCATATGAAATCATTTGACATAAAGATTGAGCATTTTGGTGGTCGAGATTGTCGTTAATGATAACTTTCTCTCTCTATTTTGAAATTCAGCGAGTATCTCTCTCTCTCCTCCCAAAAAAGAACTGAAAAAATAAGAAAAATAAAGTTTAGTATCAAAATTGAATATTTTAAAATCAAAGAGACCAAATATAGATGGGAAACTAAACTGAATTTTGTAGACAAATCCAAAATCACTATTTATTTTATCTTTTTTTTTCACTTCAGTCCTCTGTTTTTTTATTCAACCCTCGCTCCAACAAAAAAAAAGTAATTGGATGCTAATTTTGGCTTATAAATGCTATATTGTGCAAACTAAAAGTTTAAGGATAAAATTGATTTTTTTTTAAAAAAATCAATTTTATCCTTAAACTTTTAGTTTGCACAATATAGCATTTATAATCCCATCCATAATGACATGTGAAACGGTGATCAATAATAACGCTAAAATGAAAACAGGAGCCCTTTTAGTTTCTTCTAATTAAGATACAAAGATAAAATATAAAATTACATTCGGATTTATATATAAAAAAATAATATTTTATATAATCTAAAAATTTTAACTCTCTCTCTTTTGTTTATCTTTTTTTTTTCTGCGTGTTTGTCTTTCTTTTCTTTAACAGTGTGTAATTATTGATATTTATTCTAAAACTTCTCACCATGGACTATAGTCATTCTTCTATTTCTTGTAAAAAGAATCCTTTATTATCAAAAGACATTAAAAAAAAGACTCCTCCTTGATTTTGCATTTTTTTATGTGTATTTTCTTGTAATTAAAAACTGGTACTTTTTATGAAATAATTTATAAATTCCAACATAATAATACATAATTACATGGCAACACCACACTGTTCAATTTAGCAAGATAACTGAAAAAAGAAAAAGAAAAAAGACTACCAGATAAAAGAGTTCGGTTTCTAAACAGATAAATTCATTTTTTATTTCATGTCAATGCATAAAACCCCACATTATTTAGTGTGCATTTGGTAATGCCATGTAGGATGTTTTTGTAAAAAATAATTTTTTAATTGAAAATGCACTAAAATAATTTTGAAAATTTTAATTCTAATATATCAAAATTATATATAAAAAATCAATTAAATACATTTTTAAACAAAAAATAATTTCACAAATACTTTGAAAAGTAGATTGATACACTAAAACAAACACACACTTAATTTAATACGTGCAGAACATGGAGAGTTAAAATTTGTCGACAATAATTTTGCCTCTATTACGAACAATGTCGCTATATTCGAGAACAAAATAAATAAAGAAAAATGGAGTGAGAAGAATGGAAAAATAAAAAGAATTAAAAAAAGGGCAAAATGATGTCTTTCCTCGCAGTCTCTCTCTCTCTCTCTCTCTCTCTAAATGTAAACCCTAAAAAAAAAAACATTAATGTGTCCCTTCCATTAATTACTGAAAAACTCGTAAGTTCTAATACGCTTGGAGTTCGTGGGATCTCTCGTACATTAATTACTGGATGCTTTGCCCAGCTTCGATCATGAGCAGAAATAAAATGGAGAAACGCACATGGAGACTGGACCTGTGGGCACAGGAGGAATGGAGCTCTCATGGGCCCAGCAATTAGTACTGAACATCGTGTCCAGCAAAGAGGGAGGAAGGAGACACAAATGACCATCATTCTTGACAGGAGATAAAAACTCTGGACCTACAGTCATGCCACGCCAGATGCTGACACGTTGATTAGCAAGCCCCGCCCTGTTTTCTATCAAGGATTTTATTGGATAAATCACTGGTGAGTGGCCTCGATTGATTGAGCAGTTAAAATGCAGCCTGTAAGAATGAGGGATGCCCAGGAGCTCAAAGTTCTTTCTTTCATTTCTCATATTCATATCCAAGAGAAGTAGAAAGGCAATTTAAAACTCTTGGGATTTTTTTTCCTTTTTTTTAATATATTTTTAAATAATAAATATCTTAAAAAATAATCATTATTACATACGCGAAAGAGCGTGGATGAAGCAGTCGTTGAATTTTAATTTTTCTAAGAAAGGATTTCAGTAAGTTGTTAGGCCATTAATTTAATTTGTAGTTTGGCAGAGTTTCAAAGGGGATGGGTAAAAGGAGAAGTTTTGATTACTTTTTGTCAATAATTAATTTGCATTTATTTTGACAATTTCGTCGTGAGTTAGGCCTTCCTCACACCTACTCTACAGGGAAGAATGGACGGAGGTTGTTGCCTACGAACCACGAAGACTCGTGTTTGCCCAACAACCATGGATGTCAACGCTTCTTTCTCTGCTCTCTTCTTCAAGTCTTTTGTTATTGCCTCTCTCTCTCTCTAATATTTATTTACATACCCACCCATCTTTAAAAGTATCCTATTATTATTATTATTATTATTATTATTGAAAACACTAATAAAAGTATGAGTTATTCACCGTGCATAAGTGTACTATTTCTCCTTTTATATTTTACTGTTAATTTTTTTTTTATCTTCAAACTTTATTTTACATTACTTATTATTTTTTAGGCCAGATTAGAAGACAACTACTTTGTTAATTAAAAACAAAATTGGAAAGTGAAGGATCAAAGAAGAAAATACACTGATGATTTCAATATTTTCACAACACATTCACTTTAGTCCTCAAATTTTATATATTATACATATTTGATCCCTCAATATTTTTTTTTGCAGTTTAATTTTATTACAAAAATTTATTTTTTTTATTTCTTAATCTCTAGTTTCAAAGAAGAGAAAGAGAGGTCACACTATTTACATTCGAGTTGATTTTAAGCGGTAAAGAGAGGAAATTTGTTTTCACATCAATTTCGACCACCAAAATAATCTATTTTGATGTTAAGGAGTTTTATTTGGTCAGGAAAGTTCCGCTTAAATGTTTTTCATCTAGAAATTATCTAAAAAATCAGATCTAATCCCGGTAAGGTTTTTGATTTTGGGTTTTTGTTTTGTTTTTTTAAGACTATTTATAGTATTATTCAGGTGTTTAGGCTCTTTTATATGTGTTTCGAGTTAAAAAAATGTTAAAAATAAGTTTTTTAGATAAAAATAACATAAATATTATTTTCTTAACCATCATAATAGCTAAATTCCAGGGAAACTAGATGATGCATGGTCTTAAATTTGTTTTCTAAGAATATATCATCCACCCCAGTTGAATTTATTTTTAAAATAGGGCTCTCATGCTCTGCACTTTAAATATGAGTTAGACGCGCTGACTTAATCTCCTTTTTTTTTAAAAAAAAATCATATCTTTTTATATGTTTTTTAAATAATTTTTAAATTTAAATTTAAAGTAATACCCATTCTATCTGATATTTTTATATAGTTTTTTTCAAATAATGATTGTTTTTTAATTATTTTATATGTATTTAATTTTTAAGGATATTATTTTAATTTATCTATAATATTTTTTATGTTTAATATTTTTTTAAAATATTCTAATTCATCTATAATATTTATTTTTTAAAAAAGAGAAAATAAAATTTTCAGGCTGGATTTTCTTTGGGTTTTTTTTCTTGTTTCTTTTCCTGTATGTGTTAGCTCAGCCACACAAACGTAACTAACAATGATACGTACTTGAAGAATCTAGTCCAGCTGTTTTTTTTTCTCTTCTGTGGTACAATCTAGTCCAGCTAAATGATAAGAACCTCTTTGATCTAACCTTTTTTTTTAATTTTTAATGGGAATGTAGATCCGACTAGTATTTAATAATCGTGTTGGGTTAGAATTGTTTTTGGTCATTCTAAAATTAAATTACCAAATTCTGCTTGTTAGATCTCCAGATCCAATCAAACAATTTACAAATTTGTTTTTTTTTTTTTACAAATTTTCTCATCAAGGCAGCTCATAAAATTGATAGGTTCAATGAATTGGTTGAAGCAGTAGAATTGTTGGCAGGTCAAACAAGTACAGCGCTACCCACAAACATAATGGAATATTTTAGTCCCCACATGCCCCAATGAGATAAAATATCCTTAAATTATTATTATTATTTATATTTTAAATAATTTTTTTATTTTCAGATTATTTTGATGTGTTTGCATTAAGAATAAATTTAGAATAATAATAATAATACAATATTATTTTAATATATTTTTAAATAAAAAATATTTTAAAAAACAACCGTTACAACAATATCAAACATATTCAAATAATATCTTATTATAATAGTTGTTAGCATTCGTTATGGTCATTGTATTAGCTTTTTTGTTATATTTTTTTGGTGCTAATTTTGGTATTCTTATATTCTTTTTAAAGGATAAAACTAGTTCTGTTTGAGATTTGTGACTGTGCCTCCTAATAAGAATGCTTTTTAAAAATTGAATTTGTGTTTTTACCTTTATAGAAATATAATAATATCTTAACCGTTAATTAAACATTTTATTAATGTTTTTTTAATATTAAATAGAGCTAGAAATAGCATCTTTCACAAATTTTAACCTTATCGTAAAACAAAAACAGCAGATGGGCTTTAATCGTATGATTACTTGTCTACGAATATCCACTCATTCATGTCTATGTGATCACATTATCCCAGCAACAATGTGAAAGCACTATTCATTTATTGTTTAAGATCTGATCAACGAGAAATTCAATTTTAATATGCAAAAATGGATAGAAAAGTGATTTTGTAATGTTGATGATGAGGGTAGATTTCTTACCTAAACTGTAATTAATTGCAGGGAGAAAGTAGAGATTAATCACATGACGGCGACAACAACCAAGCCCACTAAAGGGTGAGGTGGTGGTTGGTATGCCGGCACGAGGCCTACAGTACACCTCTTCAAATAATTACGACGACGAGGATTTCCAAATTCAGATAGACAAAATTCAACTATATATCAATTCTTAACCATCAACATCACGTCTTATATACTAAAAACTGTACACTCTTTTTTTTTTCTTTTTAATTTCAATTTGAAGACAACTAAGAGAAAAAAGAAGAGTTAAAAACAGATATTGAGACATAAAATTATTTAGATATGCACTGGTCTATCTATAGGCTAGCGGATAAGATCAAATATTATTTCTTAATGCAAAAAGATATCTATAGATGCTTTTAATATTTTTTTAACATAGAAAAATATTGTAGTTGTGAAATAAAAATAAGATGCTTGTTTATAATAAAATAAATTAATAATTAAAAAATACATAAAAAAACTCTAGAGGCCAACAAACCCGTTTGTGATCTTATTTTTTTTTATAAAAAAATCAGTTACACAATGTAAAATCAACTTGAATAAAAAAATTCCAAGGCAATATCTAGCAAAAAAGAGCGCGTGCGTGTGTGGGGTTTTTATTTTTCTTATTTTTCAATTCTGGTCCCCCAACTTTTAATCTTGTGCAAACAATGAATTCAAATTATTTTTTACAAAATCAAGTATTTACCCAATGTTGAGATTTTTTTGGAGACCATGAAAGCTCCATAGAAAGAAAATAACAATAAATCATGACTTCTAATTTGAAAATAAATAAATAATTGAGAAATACTTTTTTTGTAATTATAATTGTAATAATGGTGAAAGCTCTATAGAAAGAAAATAAAAATAAATCATGACATCTAATTTGAAAATAAATAATGGAGAAATAGATTTTTTGTAATTATAATTGTAATAATGGTAGTATACGGGTCGTATTGGAAAGTTGATTAATCTCCCCCCTTCCCTACACACACTCTCTTTCTCTAGCTATTTAACCCGAGTGCTGCCATGAGCTGTGAATTGTTTTTTTTTTTAAGAAAAAAACCTAGGTATGCAAGCTATTTTCTAAGAAAATTAGAAATATAAATAAAAAAGTTCATACAAGCATCTAATCAAATAAACCAAGAACCATATATATAAATAAAGAAAAATCATTAACAATAACAAAAAAAAAAACTAGAAACGAGATATTTGATGTAGGCTAATATATTTGATCATATAAAATGAGATATTTTCTCGGTTATGTCTGCTGAATTTGCTTATTAAAATCAATAAAAGATAATAAAAACAAAAACAAATGCAGAACTGAAAACATTATGCAAGGTCAAACATATAAGAAATATTATTTAAGAATAAATATTATTTAATATAAAATAAAGCTCACTTGTATAAAATAAAAATAATTATTCAAAAATTAAATTAAAAAAATAATTATTTTTTTTAAATGCAAAACCTACGACCTAAGAAATGAGATCATGATAAACCAATAGAGAAGAAATTAAAGATAACCACAAAACCATTTTTGTTTTTAAAAAAGTAATGTTGAATGTTAAATTAGTAAAAGAAATTGAGAAAAAAAGATCTCGAATCGCATGAACCTGTTAAAGTCATTACCCATGTCAATAGATCAGAAGCATCACAAATGAAAAAGCTCTGAAGCCCATTCCCCATAACATCAAAGGCTAAAGGATGAAACATGATAAAAAAAATAAAACCACACAAAAATTATGATTAAAAGAATGAGAGAGAAAATTGAAATAAAAAATAAATTAGAGGGTATCAATAAATTTTAAATTGGAGGGTTAATTTAAAAACAATTAAACTTCGACAAAAGGAAAAATAAATCAAAAGAATAAGGGCTAAATTAAAAACAATAAAAAACTTAAACCTTGATTGAATGATGAAATTGAAAACCAACAAAACTTTAACAAAAGAGCCAAGAAAAAAAATCAGAAATCAAAAGAATAGGGGCTGAATTAAAAAAACAATATGACAAATTGTAATTCAAGAATTAAATTAAAAATAACTAAAATTTTTATAATAGGACCAAGGGTAACAATAAACAATTAAAAACAAAAGGATTGAAACTGGTAAATCTAAATGAAAAAGGATAAAGATGGACTTTCTCTGGAAGAGAGAGAAAATAAGGAAGAAAAAAAACCATCATCAAGAAACCAACCATTATACGTTAACCACGCCACTTTATAAGAAAGAGGATACAACGACGCATCCAACAACAAAGTGGAAGGACATGTGTGGCCACAGGATGTATCCGCACATGCCACCCAAACATCGCGGATGACACCTACTTGTCGGTGCGTGAACAAGATGGACCAACACCTTTTTCGAATAAAATAATTGTTTCTTAACATAAAAATACCATAATGCCCTTCATGAACATGAGAATCACAAAAAAACCCATAGTTAAGGTACACAAATGTCTTTAGATGCATGCCTTGATTTTTGTATTTTTTAAGGGTATTATAGTATTTCTACTATATTTTAAAGGGCAAAAAACACCCGGTCAACAACTCAATTTTTCTTACTTCAGGGGTAAATAAGCATTTTAACAATTTTAATGTTTTAGAAAAGACTAAAACTCTTAGACAATAGCTCAAGAAATTGTTAAATCTATGAATAAAACTGTATTTTTATTGTGAAAAAAAATAGAAAATAAAAATACATCTCTAAATAACATTTTAACGACTAACAAATTAATTGTAAAGATCAAAACATCTTTAATATCATTATATTTTTTTTTCAACTCAGGAGCATAAATATAATTTTATTATAGCAATTCATAATAATAAACTGTGTTTATTGTTCAGTGAAAAACCCATATGACTCAAGAGTTTTTGTTAATATATCATTGGACTGGAAGAGAGGTTTGTTGAATCCTTGATGACAGAACACCAAGATTAACACTCAGCTGCTCTGCACTCTTAAATTTCTTATGTCTTGAATAAGAGAGTAGTTTGAATCTACATAATAAGAGAATAATACGACAACAACTTCACATTATTGAAGTAGCTAATTAACAGAATATTGTTTTCCAGCTCCAAATAAATAAAATTAAGAGGATATATTATACTTTCATGATTTATAGCTAAATTAATATTAATATCATTTTTCTCTCTAAAAATACTGGACCTTTTTTTTATTATTTTTATTATAAAAAAGATAGATAATTAATTGGAACTTTTAGCTCCATGTAGAATTTTTTTATTGTTTTTAGATTATTATGATGTACTGATGTCTAATAGAGTTATAAAAATAATATTATTTTGATGTTTTTTCAAGAAAAATACATTTTACAGAGCAACTGCTATCATAATATTAAACAAACTTGTTATTTTGGTTCATTATTCATTGGTTTAGTATATAGTATAATGGTCCATTACATTTCTATATTTGGTAGTATAGTTTTCAAAATTATAATATAATGGAATATTATAATTGTAATGACTCACTGCATTACAATTAGAAGTACAAGGATAGATCTAATTGCAAAATAATAATAATAATAATAATAATAATAATAATAATAATAATTTGTTCCTCTCTGCTATTGATATAATTAGACCCTCTATTTCATGTTTTAAAGAATATATCATCATGACAATTTTACATAATATTATTAATTTAATATCATGTATAACAAAATAATGGTTTGTTAATCATGAAAAAAAAATCCAAACAAAATAACAACAAAGTTGTGAGGAATAGATTCACAAGTGTAGAAATTGTATTGAATAATAACTAGCAACCACATGCCCCGTAAGTGCCTTAAATTATTGTTGTAGATAAACAAGGATGAAACAAAAAGATAAAAATCATCAATAAATTTGAAAATATCCAAAACATCCATAGAAATAAAGAAAATAATAAAACAAAATCTTATAATCAAGTATTAGGTATAACTTTAAAAGGCATGGGTTTTTTATTGTGTAAAATTCCATTGTTCATCCTCTCATACATTGCTGTGGATGATTGTGCAATTTTTTTTTATTTTCAATTCGGTCCTCAAATTGTTTTTTGGGTGACTTAGTCTTATTTGAAAACCAATTGATTTTCATTTCTTATAAAAGAGTGAGATTGAAAGAAGAGGGATCAAAATAAAAAAGACATCAAACATGGGATGTGTGCTGTAAGTTTCGTAAAAGATGCACTTTGGTCTTTGAACTTTAAAAATTAAGTATAACCCGAAAAGGCGTGGGTTTTTCACAGTGCAAGGCTCCACTGTTCATCATCTCACATATTATTGTGGATGAGTTGTGCAAAATTTTTTGTTTTTTCAATTTGATCCTCAAACTTTTTTCCAGCAATTTAATCCTAATTGAAGACCAATTGATTTTAATTTCTTATAGAAGAGTGAGATTGAAAGAAGAGAAACTGAAATGAAAAAGGTACCAAACATTGATGTCATGTTATAAGTTTGCAAAAGATGCACTTTTGTCCTTAAACTTTAGAAAGCATGCAAATTATATAATTTCAATACCTCAATGTTTCATATGGTATTTTATAGGTGTTTTGGGTAAAAAATATGTTGAAAAACAATTTTTTTAGATAAAAAAACTTCAGCCCGATTTTTCAACCACCATAATGGTCGGAATTTGAGCAAATCAGACAATGTATTGTCTGATTGTTTTTTTTAAAAAAAACTTTGGGCCGGATCCATTTGCAAATAAAAAAATCAAAGGTCTAGTTATTAAATATAAAATGTTTAATACTTTTTTTTTAAATAACGATTATATTTTTAGTTATGCATTTAAATTTGAAGATTTTTTCTGATTCATCTATAATTTTTTAAATCTTTTGTATGGATGAAATTTATATTTAAAAATATAAAAATTTTATTTTTAGATAATATTTCTAATATATGCTGCCTTACAAGATTTTTTTCCTTTTATTTTATTCGATCAATTTAATTTGTGTTTCTATTTCTATTATCGTTTGCTTGAATAAAAAAATTATTTTAATAAACAAATTTAGCAAACACAACTAGTTAAATGTCCTGTTTTTCAAAACTAAATATCTTGATCTATATATAGATTTTTTCAAGTTTTATTTTTAAATATCATGAATGATTTTTTTTATTTATTTACTCGTACATATAGTTTTCTATTTATTTTATTATATGTATATAGATATATTTTTTGATTTGAACTTAAATTTTTTTAAACTACATAAATGTATTTTTATATATATATATATATATAATAAAAATATCTTATTCGCGATAAAGCATGATTTACGTAGCTAATTTCTATCTAAACACTGGCAATCAGAGCCTATGCATGTGAAATAAAAATAAAAATAAAATAAAATCTAAAAGTAGATGTTCAAAGTGAATATGGACCTAAAAAAAGGATTTTAATGACTTCATGATCACTACTAGACTGTGAACCTCTTAATTATATATTTTTTTAATTGATAAAATTGGTGTTAACAAGCCATTCAAATAAAAAATTATGAGAATATTGAGTGTTTAGCGACAGCTTGCTATTATAACAATGGTGATTATTTTTTGAAATAATTTTTATATAGAAATATATTAAAATAATATTTTTTAAATTTATTTTTAATATTTACAAACTAAAACAATAAAAAAACATTAAATTAACACAAAAAATTAAAATTTTTAAAAACACCATTGATACGGAAAAACAAACATGCACTTATTCTTTTAAGCTAACTTTTGTTCATAAAGACATGAGCTGAACATCCCACGTCATAATTAATATATGATTTGAAACAATAAAAAGGCAATGTGACCGCAAATTATTTGTTTGAGTTTTAACTCTACAGTAAGAATTCAACAAACCATCTATATATTTTGAATTTATTTTCTAAAAATTACTAGTTTCAATATTTTTTAAAATTATTAAAAATTTATATAATTATTAATTTTAGCACTCATAAAATTAATCAAAATACATATAAATTAGCTTGAAAATTCATATTAATAATATTAATAAAAAGATAGGCCATTTTGTGAAGGTAAAAACATGATTATTAGGTGGATCATGTGGTTTTATTAATTACAAGAGCCCATGGATAATATATATATATATAAAAAAGAAGGGCAAGATGAAATTTCCCATTTCTCACCAACCACAACCTCACCACCATGCATCGCACTACCACGATAGTCAAATTTACCCTTCTACGCCAATCGCCAAAATGGATCCACAAAGAGACCACGCTCCATAATATTGACCCTTGAGATTATTCAAGATCAATGGCCACAATTGAGTTTCAACAAACCCACTTTGTCCCCTCATGCTTACCTACCAAGCTCCATGGCTCTATGCATATTGCATACTATTCAAGACTCCCAACAATCTATTATTCTATTTAAACCCCCTCCCCTCCCTCTCTTCTCCTCAGGAAATCCCATCTTCCAAAACCAAAGATTTCCTCTACTGCTTCTGCTCTTCCTCTCACGGCAATCATTTTTCTAACCTCTTCTTCTCTCTCATTTACACTTTAATTTCTTCTAACAAAACGAATGGAGACAATCACCAAGAATGGCTACCAAAATGGTTCTTCGGAGAGTTTGTGTACCCAACGTGATCCACTCAGCTGGGGTGTTGCTGCTGAGGCAATGAAAGGAAGCCATTTGGACGAAGTGAAACGTATGGTAGCTGAGTATAGGAAGCCTGTTGTGAATCTTGCTGGCCAGACCTTGACCATTGCTCAGGTTGCATCCATTGCTGGCCATGATGCTAGTAATGTCAAGGTGGAACTTTCTGAGTCTGCAAGACCTCGTGTCAAGGCTAGCAGCGACTGGGTCATGGATAGCATGGACAAGGGAACTGATAGTTATGGTGTTACTACTGGTTTTGGTGCTACTTCCCATAGAAGAACCAAACAAGGTGGTGCTCTTCAGAAGGAACTCATTAGGTGAGTAGATTTAAAGACTCCCCTTTTAAGCAAATTGCTTGTTTATTTTTTTCCCCTAACGTGGTTGGTGTGAAAGTGAGAGAGTTCTTCAAGATATACTAGAAGGAGAGAGAGTTGGTAACTAGCTAGGTCGAGTTGACTCAATGATTTTTATATAATCTCTTCTATCAGGAGAGAGATATCATAATTTAACATCGCTAATGCCTGAAATATTGATGATTGGTGGGTGGGATGGGATTGACTCGACCGAGTCGCGTGGGGTATGGTCGTCCATTCAATGGGTTGTCTAGTCCAGCAAAGGGTAGAGAGGAGTTTCCATTTAAAGACTTTATGGCCAACTGGGCTCCCATGAAAAGTTCGACATATCAACTCTATACTTTGAAGCTCCATAAAAGTGAGGGAAAATATTCTTAAAAGACAATTCTTTAATGATTTTGAGAAATTTTAAGTGGAATCAAGATTTATGAAATTGTTAATACAAGCTGCCAAACTTTAAACAAGAGTAGGAAATTCCTTTTTTTTTCTTTTCTTTTTTTTACTGATGATGACTTCAAGTCCCCACCAACACATCCTACAGGAATATTCAATGGGGAAGTTTAGGCGAAATTGATCACCAAAAGTGCATTGACATTTCCCTTTGAACTTTATTTTATTCTTCCAATATTTCTTAATTTCTTGACATTGTTAGGAAGCACTTGCACGTTTCGGTAAACCTTCTCTAGCTACCAGTTAGAATGGTCAAAGACATTGTTTAATCTACTGCTTAACTTCATATTTGATTGACTGTTTGAGATCATACACACAAGTTCCATCTTTTGATTTTTTTGCCTTGGAAGCATTAACTAAAAATATGTTAGTACTATTTTAAGTGAAGGCATCAATGTAATTAATTTGTCAACAGTGTTTAATTTTATTTTTCTCCCCCTCTTCAGATTCTTGAATGCTGGGATCTTTGGCAATGGAACAGAAACTTGCCACACACTGCCTCACTCAGCTACTAGAGCAGCTATGCTTGTCAGGATCAACACTCTCCTCCAAGGTTACTCTGGCATCAGATTTGAAATCTTGGAAGCAATTACCAAGCTACTTAATAACAACATCACTCCATGCTTGCCACTACGTGGTACAATCACTGCTTCAGGTGATTTAGTCCCATTATCCTACATTGCTGGATTACTGACTGGAAGGCCTAATTCCAAGGCCACTGGTCCCAACGGAGAAGTGCTGGATGCTGTCGAAGCCTTTAAAGCTGCTGGTATTGATTCTGGATTCTTTGAGTTGCAGCCTAAAGAAGGCCTCGCTCTTGTTAATGGAACTGCAGTTGGTTCTGGTTTGGCTTCCATGGTTCTTTTCGAGACCAACGTTCTTGCTGTCTTATCAGAACTCATATCTGCAATTTTCGCCGAGGTTATGAATGGTAAACCTGAATTCACTGACCATCTGACACACAAATTGAAGCACCATCCAGGTCAAATTGAGGCTGCTGCTATAATGGAGCACATTTTAGATGGCAGCGCTTACATGAAGGCAGCTAAGAAGTTGCATGAAATGGACCCCTTGCAGAAACCAAAGCAAGATCGCTATGCTCTGAGGACTTCACCCCAATGGCTTGGCCCCCAGATTGAAGTGATCCGATTCTCAACCAAGTCAATTGAAAGAGAGATTAATTCAGTGAATGACAACCCTCTAATTGATGTTTCAAGGAACAAGGCCTTACATGGTGGCAACTTCCAGGGAACTCCAATTGGAGTCTCAATGGACAATGTACGTTTGGCTATTGCATCTATAGGCAAGCTCCTATTCGCTCAGTTCAGTGAGCTCGTAAATGATTTCTACAACAATGGATTGCCATCAAATCTCACTGCTAGCAGAAATCCAAGTCTGGATTATGGTTTCAAAGGAGCTGAAATAGCAATGGCCTCCTACTGTTCTGAGCTTCAGTATCTCGCTAATCCAGTCACCAGCCATGTGCAAAGTGCCGAGCAGCACAATCAAGATGTTAACTCGTTGGGACTTATTTCTTCAAGAAAGACAGCAGAATCTGTCGATATTTTGAAACTCATGTCCACAACTTTCTTAGTGGCACTCTGCCAAGCAATTGACTTGAGGCATTTGGAGGAGAACTTGAGGAGCGCTGTCAAGAACACTGTTAGTCATGTATCCAAAAGGATTTTAACTACAGGTGCTAATGGAGAACTTCACCCATCAAGGTTCTGTGAGAAGGAGTTGCTCAAGGTGGTTGATCGTGAAGATGTCTTTGCTTACGCCGATGACCCCTGCAGTGCTACCTATCCATTGATGCAAAAACTAAGGCAAGTTCTTGTTGACCATGCATTGGCAAATGGAGAGAATGAGAAGAACGCAAGCACTTCAGTCTTCCAAAAGATTGCAGCTTTCGAGGAAGAATTGAAGGCCCTTTTGCCTAAAGAGGTTGAGAGCGCAAGAGCAGCATATGATAGTGGGAATTCAGCAATTGAGAATAAGATTAAGGAATGCAGGTCTTATCCACTGTACAAGTTTGTGAGGGAGGAGTTGGGAACTGGATTGCTCACTGGTGAAAAGGTCCGATCGCCTGGTGAGGAGTTCGACAAGGTGTTTACAGCCATGTGCCAGGGGAAGATCATTGACCCAATGCTGGAATGCCTTGGTGAATGGAATGGTGCCCCTCTTCCAATCTGTTGAGTGTTTTTTCTTACTAAATAAATTTGTTGTAATGTTTTTGAACATTGTTTCCAATCCCTTCTACGTTCTTAAAGTTTCATGGCTATGTACTACATAAGCTGCGATAAAAAAGTTTCCATTTCAGTGCATCTTTCTTTCTTAAATTTTGCTGTGGAATTGAAAGGGTGAGTGGTGGTTGGGCGTCTAATTTTTTTACGATCAGCAATATAATTAAGTCTAAATCTCACACTGCTATTGATGCATGTAGAATGAATATACATGTATATTTACGCCTGTGTTAGTTGTTGAAGCAAATTGTACAAGCAAAGCATCTCATTGGAGGATTGACAAGTGATGCTCCTAATTGTTTTTTATCATGGGATGAATTAGAAGTTTTGTTTTGTTGCCGAACCCAAACAAAAATTAAAAGATACTTGTACTTTCAATATGAATTTATTACCGTGCACCTAAACTTATTGTCTCTGTGAATTTAAATAGTAAAATTGTTGTAAGATTATATATCAAGAAACATACAATAATAAAATAATATAATTAATAAAAAATAAATAGAATATATAAGAACAATGAAAATTAAGGGGTGAAGAAAAAGCTCTTTTATTTCATATGAATTTATAGTTATATGTGTGTATATCATTCTCTCAACAATGCTCTTATTTATAGGCACATAAATACTTGTGTTTCTCAAGGGTCATAAGAAGATGTAGATTCAGATGAACTTGGAGAGATTCAAATGAACTTGATGATGATGAATGAACATAATAACGAAGGAGTGTAGAAAGATATCTAAACATCCATATACAATGTATGCTTTTATAACACTTTTCCTTGGATGTTTATTGTACAACTTTACGCATTGAAAACTGCCTCATTAAAAACCTTGCCAGGAAAACCTAATAGGACAAAACCTAGGCCAAGGAAAAATGAGTGTAGTGCGTATTAACCCCTCTTCATGAATATATCATCTCAAGTTTTTAAGCTATCTTATTCTAATATTGCATTGCAATCCTTCAAACATTGTAGTTGGTAATGTTTTAGTGAACAAATTTGCTAAATTATCTTTCGAGCGAATTTGTTGAAAATCTAGTAGATTTGTTGAACATCAATGTCGCTATACTTTTCAAGGTTATATGTGAAGAAGAATTTTGATGAGATGTGTTTTGTCCTATCTCCTTTGATGTATCCCCCCTTTTAATTGAGTTATGTATGCAATATTATCTTCATACAATATGGTTAGAGTTTCTCAGCTAGAGGATAAACCACATATTCCACGAATATGTTGAATAATTAATCTTAGCCACACATACTCACGACTGACTTTATGGATTGCAAGTGTTTCAGCATGTTTAGATGAAGTGACAACTAATATTTTCTTTGTAGATCTCCATGATATAGTAGTATTACCACACATAAATAGATAACTTGTTTGAGATCGACCTTTATGTGGATCATATAAAAATCCTGTGTCAGCATACCCAACTAATTTATGACTAGCATTATTTGAATAAAATAAGCCCATATTCGTATTTCCTCGAAGATAATGAAAAATATGTTTAATTTCATTTCAATGTCTCTGGGTAGGAGAAAAACTATATTTTGCTAGCAAGTTCACAGAGAATGTTATATCAGGTCGTGTATTATTAGCAAGATACATTAGCGCGTCAATTGCACTGAGGTATGGTACTTTAGAACCAAGTAATTCTTCGTTATCCTCACGAGGTCTAAAAGGATCATTTTTCACATCAAGTGACTGAACAACCGTTGGTGTTCTCAATGGATATATTTTATCCATATACAATCTTTTAAGGTCATTTTATGTGTAAGTTGATTGATGAATGAGAATTCCATCTGCTAAATGCTTGATCTGCAAGCTGAGATAAAATTTTGTTTTTACCAAATCTTTTATCTTAAACTCTTTCTTTAAATAATTTACTGTCTTTGATATTTCTCCATGAGTTTCAATAATATTTAAATCATCAACATACACATCAACAATAACAAAATCAGATTCTGACTTCTTTATAAAATCACATGGGCATATAGGATCATTTTTATAACCTTCTCTCAATAAATATTCACTAAGATGATTGTACCACATGCATCCTGATTGCGTTAACCCATATAATAACCTTTGTAACTTGATTGAGTAAACTTGTTGGGGATTTGAATTATATGCTTGAGGAATTTTAAATCCTCCATGGATTTTCATATAAACATCATTATCAAGTGACCCATATAAATAAGTTATGACTATATCCATCAAACACATATCTAGCCTTTCACGAGTTGTCAGGCTAATAAGATATCGAAATGTAATTGCATCTATTATAGAAGAATATGTTTTATCAGAATTAATGTCAGGTCTTTATGAAAACCTTTGTGCCACAAGTCGTGCTTTATATCTTATGATTTCATTTTTCCATTTCATTTTCGCACAAATACCCATTTGTATCCAACTAGCTTTACACCTTTAGGTGTTTGGATTACATGTCAAAAAACTTCATGTTTTGCAAGTGAATTTAATTTTGTTTGGGTTGTTTTTTTCTATTGTGATCAATCATTTTTGGATCGATATTCTGCGACATATTTAGGCTTAAAATCCTCATTTTCATTAATGATATCAAGCGATATATTATACGAAAAAATATTATCGATAATTATTTCATTGTGGTTCCATCTTTTCTTTGTAAAGACATAACTTATCAAGATCTTCTCATTTTTATTGTTTTTAGATACCTGAACCTTTTATGGGGTTTTATGATCAATTATGTCTATCTCCTCATGAATATTTTATTTCTCAATAATGCCAATTTGATTATTTGCTCCTTTTCTTTTCCGAGGATTTTTTTCTTTTGAACCAGTTGGTCTTCCACGCTTCTAGCGTGCTATAGACTCATTTGCTATAATTTTAGTGGATTGTCATGTTGGGACTTCAATCCGAGTTTGAGCATTTACAACTGGTATATGAGATTTAGTTACTCCTTTTGAGTCAGTGAATGCATTTAATAGCTGATTTGTAATGTCTTGCAAATGAAGTATCTTTTGAACTTCTTATTCATATTGTTTTGTATGAGGATCAAAATTCAATAATAACAATACATTTCATGTAATATCTTTATCCAACTATTTAATTTCTCTCCCCAATACTGGAAACATAGTCTCATCAAAATGACAATTGGCAAATCATGTTGTAAATGAATCACCTGTTAAGGGCTTAAGATATTTAATTATTAATGGGGACTCAAACCCAATATATATTCCCAATCTCTTTTGAGGACCCATCTTTGTACATTGTGATGGATAAATTGGAATATATATCGCACAATCAAATATTCTTAGATGAGAAATGTTTGGCTTGTGACCGAAAACCAATTGGAATGGGGAGAATTTGTGATACGCTGTTAGCCTAATACATATAAGTGTTGCTGCATGTAAAACAACGTGCCCTCAAACAAAGACATGAAGTTTTGTTCTCATGATTAGTGGTCTTGTAATTGATTGGAGGAGTTTAATAAGTGATTCAACAAGACCATTCTGAGTATGAACATGGGCAACAAGATGTTTAACGTTTATCTCAAGTGACATGCAATAATCATTAAATGCATGTGATGTGAATTTACCACCATTGTCAAGACAAACTGTCTTCATTATATAATCTGGAAATTTTGCTCATAATCTAATAATTTGAGCAAGTATTCTCGCAAATTCTAGGTTGTGAGTTGATAATAAACAAACATATAACCATATTGTAGATGCATCTATTAATACCATAAAATAGCTAAATGGTCCACATGGTAAGTGAATGGGCCCATAAATACCACTTTGAATACCTTTCAAAAGATTCAGTCCCAACTTTAGCTGGTGATGGTCTAATGACCAATTTGCCTTGAGAACAAGTAGCACGCGAGAATTCCTTGAATTAAAGAATCTTCTGGTTCTTAAATGAATGATCATGTAAATTATAGATAATTCTTCATATCATTATTGATCTAGGATGACCTAACTGGTCATGCCAAATAATAAAATTATTTGGGTTATTGAACTTCTGGTTCATTATTACATTGACTCTGATTGTACCAATACTTGTGTAGTATAAACCTAAAGATAAAACGAATAATTTTTCTAATATTTGTTTTCCAGTAGAGACATTTGATATGATGTAAAGATATTCTATACCATTGTCATTGGCAGTCTTAATATAATACTTGTTAAGTCGTATATCTTTGAAATTTAGTAGATTTCTCCTTGATTTAGTAAAGAACAAAGCGTTATCAATAATAAATCTTGTTCCATTAGGAAACATTATATTAGCTTTTCTGGAGCCTTCAATCAAGTCTGTTGAACCTCATATTGTATTTACTTTTGCTTTCATCATTTTCATATTTGAAAAATATGTTAGGTTTTGTTCCGGTGGCCTTTTTTTTTTCATTCCTTCTTTTCTCTCACCTCCTCAGTTCCAGATCCAACCCCTGCACATTTTTAAAGTAGCCATTCAATTTATTTTTCTTTTAGATTTGGTCATTGTTCTTTTTATTGCTATTTTTTTATTTTAAATTATCCATATAATTGGAATTTTCTTTCAATTTAATCCTCATTTGTTTTTTCACCTTTTAGATTTAGTCCTTATACCTTTTATTTTGATTTTTTTAATTATTCTCTTAATTAAATTATCTTTTCAATTGCATCCCTCAATATTTTATTTCATTCTTTTAATTGATTTTTTTTCAATTGTATGCCTCATTATTTTAGTTTATTTGATTTTATGTCAGATTTGGTTATTATTCTCTTTTTTGCTATTTATTTTATTTGTAATTTTTTTTTGTTGGAACTTTATTTTTCGATTTCATCTCTTAATATTTCATTGATCAAGATTTTGTTACCTTTTGGGTCATAGGTTTGAAAGATTAGGCTGGGTTGACTTATATTTTTTTTTCCAAGTGTTTTTTTATAGTTGATTTTTGTCGATGTCATTCTTCTATAGGCTTATCATGATCTCATATGTCAGGCCACATGTTTTGCATATTAACTTAGTTTTGCCCTGAACAATATTATTTTTTAAATTTATTTGTTATTGTTGTTGCCTGATTTTTTTTTCATATTACCAAATTATTCAAGGTTTAACTAGATTATCAAATTTTTCTTATTTCTTTAAAAAGACAATCATTTCCTCAACATTTTTTTTGGATTGATAAAAATTTGATATGGCTCGCGGCATCGCGCGAGCCACCAATCTAGTAAAAGACTAAAAGATGTTGGTTGCTAGCATTTTGTGACCAAATAAAAAGAATAAAACTTTATAAAACTTGATCAAACGCACCAATATCTATTATAAGGATCTTGTTTTAGTAAATACTAGCCTTAGTGTTTATGCTTTGCTGTAGGGTCAAACTATTTTTTTATGCAAAAAATGATGTTCAAGTATTGAAATAGAGTAAAAGGAACATTATAAATCGATCATGATAAATGTGTAACAACACTAATTAGAGCTGAGCGATCATGGGACACTCCACCAATCATACAATTAAGATTATATGACTCAAATAACCTGATAAAAAAAATGAGAATTATAAAGCCTTTTGAAAAACTATGTTAACTTTTTAAACCCGTGATCCGAGTCTTTAAACCCGAAACACTCAATCTAGAACAACCATGTAGACCAATTCCAAATAAATTAAATATTAAAGGATAAAATTAAAAAAAATTCAATCATACAAAAGAATTTTTTTTAAAATAACAATTCAAATAATGAGGATCAAAATCATTATTACTACTAATATTAATAAGTAATATCATCAGTGTTACCATTATCATTATTAGAACTATTATTATTTCAATTATTATTAAAATCACCACTACTGCTACTACTACTATTATTATCACTATTATTATTATTATTATTATTATTATTTCAATCATTATTAAAAACACCACCATCACTATTGTTATCACCAAAATTATTACTATCATCAATATTATTATGACAACTATTAATACTATCACTATTGTTATCACCATTACTATCAATATTAGTACTCCTATCATTACAATTACTATTATTCTTATTATCATCACTAAATTTTTATTATTATTATTAGTACTCCTACAACAACCACCACCACCACTGCTACTACGATTACTATTACTGCTACTACCACCACCACTACTGCTATTGTTACTGCTATTGCTACTCATTAATAATATTATCATCATCAACATCATCATCATCATTATAATTACTAATTTGATTATTATTATTATTATTGTTATGGTTATTGCTATTGTTATTTTGCTATTTATAAATATATTGAATCGGCCAAAATACCCTCAAACAAATCCATAATGCCTAAGACACTATATGAAAAGACAAAAATATCATTGGTTTAAAGGCAAGTGAATCTTCATGTATATGAAAGATAAAAAAGTCACAACACTGTAATGATGAATAGAAAAATATATGGGGCCACTTTGAATCATCATCCATTTTAGTATATTTGTTATTTTAATCCTTCTTTTGAACAAGTTTAGTTGAACTATATACTCGGTGGTGAATTATTCCATTAACAAATAATTTATCATCCTGAATTAATTAAGAAACATTGCGTCTAGTTAACAAATTATAATTGCTTAATATTATCTGTGTGTGTGTGTGTGTGTGTGTGTGAGAGAGAGAGAGAGAGAGAGAGAGAGAGAGAGAGAGAGAGAGAGAGAGAGAGAGAGAGAGAGCAGTAAATCATGTATTGATTGCAAGGATCATGAAGGATTAAAGTCCTTTCATTTATTTTTTTTACACTAGAAGAAATCAATATCACTTGTTTTTTTTTAGATTTTTAGGAACCTAGCATATTTTTTTTGTAAAATATTACAAGCTAAAAAATATTTAGAAATCTAGCACGCTTGATCAAATCGTAGATAGCATCTGCAACACATATAGGTGTTATTTGCTATTCCACTTAGAGACACATCCTAAAACATTTTCTTCTACCATTAACTCCCTGCCCAAAAAAATCACAATTCGCACAATCCAAATAACTGGTTTTCTAGCATCAAAACACAATTCACGTAAGCAGCACACAACATCTTCAATTATAAGTAACAAAATTAGATCAACGATTAACTTAACATAAATTTTATTAAAATTAAAATAATTATGTATCTAATCATAATTCTCATAATATATAATAAAATGTATATCTAATCATCACCTCAGCTCAAGGAAGGGCTTGAAGCACTTATGGACGGGTATAAAGCATCAACCCCAATTAATCCAACTTAAGGACGAGTCTATAACATTTGTGTATGTGTGAGGAGGACTAATATCACCCCAGCTTATGGACGAACTTGGAACGCTCATGGATGGGTTTAGGATGCTTGTGGAGTGACCAACATCCCCAACACTCTTTGATAAGCAATCTCATCTTCCGCTAATGTCACTTTAAGATACTCAATCTCCCAAATCTCTTAAAGTCCACCACGACATAAATCAAGTGAAGTGTTGGCTATAATACATTCCATTTTATCGACACCTTTACAAATAGTCGATCAATACCTTCACAGATAGATGTTATTGCTTTTCGAGCCTCCTTGTACCAAGTAATAAATCTATATACATACATTAAAAACTAATCAGTAGCCATCATTCATAATAACATTAACAATATTTAATAAATATTGTATGTAAAACACAATTTTCCAAAATATAGCTTATAAGTATAAAATAGACCAAACTATAGATTATTTTTTAAAAATATTTTTGTATTCACACTTAGAAAGCAGGGACAGGGACAGTGACAAGTGTTGCGTGCACATCAATTTTAAAAATAAATAGTTTTTGGTCACATGCTTTGCTTGTGAATTATCAAGTTTTGTTAAATATTATTATATTAGTGTTTTATATTTATTTATTATGTTAAAAATATATATAAAAAATATAACATCTACAATTTAAAATATTTAAAATTTTCTATTTTTTTAATTTTTTTTCTAATAGCTAAATACTATTATGAATAATAAAAAGAACTTTTTCTTTAAAATTATAGAGTGGTTGTAGCAAAACTGCAGTCTAGATTTTTATTGTTTATTGAATCGGTTTTAAAATTAAAATAATCTATAAATTAAGAGAATAAGGGGAAAAAAAGGCTTTTATATGGTATTTTGATGTACCTTAAAATCAAAGATTCTTCTCTGGTGGAAAAACATCACATTACTGTAGTATTATCAATCTTGCATCCAATCTATTATTTTTCAATCAATTTTACCATTAAACTATTTTTATTTCCCAATTAAGGACCTCCATTAGAATATTTAACAAAAAACGTTAAGTTTCTAACAAAATAATGCCATTTCTTAAAAAAGAAATTGTATAATTTGGATGGAATTTCTTAAAATGGATGGAATTTCTTAATTAAATTTTGTTGACAGTTTAACATTAAAATGAAAAAAAAAAAAAAACTTATTTAGTGCTAACATTGAGATTATCTTGGAAGGTGTTTTTAAGGTTTGTTAAATTTTTTTAAAAAAATTTATAGAATTAATTAAGGTATGCATAAATTGACGTGAATATTTATATTAATAAAAAAAATATAGTTTATAAATAAATAAATAAATATTAAGAGTGACAACCTTACATTGGCTTTTTTTTTTAATGCTTGAGAATACGATAAAAGAAATTTTAAATTTTTTTATTTTAAAATATTTTTTATTTATTTATAATATTAACAAATCATAATCATTTAAAAGTACTGAAAAAATAATTTTGTAAAAATAATTATAAATTCAGAAGAAAAACAGGTTGTACCTGCGAAACGGCCCCTCAAAATAAATATCATTCCTATTGGCTTTTCATTTTCATTTTCATTTTTATTTTTGTTAATAACAATCAAAGGCAGCAACACAGAATCGATCAATCAATCAATGGCTCTTACGCAGGTGTTGAGGCGCGTTCTTGGCTCCACCCCGATCTCTTCAGCGGCTAGGGCTTTCTCTTCTGCTCCGGCTCCCATCCCAGCAACTCTCTTTCCCGGTGACGGTATTGGCCCCGAGATTGCCGAGGCCGTCAAACAGGTCCCATTAAACATTGTTTTCTTTTTTCTTTTTTCTCTTCTCTCTATTTCCATCTCTATGTATTTTTGTTTTGCTGCAATTCAAGTGAAGTAATTTTTTCTGTCAACGTTGATGGCAGTGAATTCTGTTTCCAATAAGTGAAATTTTTTTTTGTTTTTCAATAACTTGCTAAGGAGAAGCTTCTGTACCTCAATTAGGCAGGCTGCTGACACCGCTTTTTAAAAAATGTTATATATATATTTTTAAATCTTTTTCGCTGTTTTCTGAACGGATGTCTTAGTCTCAATGATGTTTATAGAGAAAAGAAAGGGTTTTGTGTTGATCAGAATATAGGGTTAATAACAAAATCTTCATGTTTAGAAATTCTTAGTGGAGGATTAAGGGTTTAGGTATAAAACTCGATGTTTAAATGCTGTTTATAGAGTTTCAAATTCAAGATAAATGTTTAGGTTCTTGAAAATGCATGCGTGTTGTTATGTCTCTATTCCGCATTCTCCCTGCCCGGTATTTGTTCTGTTTATCAATTTTTTATTTTTTTTCTTTTGTTTTTTTAGTATAGCTATGAAAATCTATCTTCATTTCCACCACCACAGGTGTTTCAAGCAGCTGAGGTGCCAATTGAGTGGGAAGAGCACTATGTGGGCGATCAAATAGATCCAAGAACCCAGAGTTTTCTAACATGGGAGAGTTTGGAATCAGTAAGAAGAAACAAGGTGGGCTTGAAAGGGCCAATGGCCACGCCGATTGGAAAAGGCCATCGTTCCTTGAATCTTACCCTTAGGAAAGAGCTTAATCTGTATGCCAATGTTAGGCCTTGCTATAGTCTCCCTGGGTATAAAACTCGGTATGACAATGTTAATCTTATCACTATTCGTGAGAATACAGAAGGAGAATACAGTGGACTTGAACACCAAGTAAGTTTCTTTCAAGAATTGCTGATGTGTACTAACAAGTCTACAGGGTGTATAAAATTAATCAGATCGTTTTGTTTAATTGTGGTGCTAGGTGGTTAGAGGTGTAGTTGAAAGTATCAAAATCATTACTCGTCAGGCAAGTTTGAGAGTGGCTGAATATGCTTTTCACTATGCAAAGATCCATGGACGAGAGAGAGTATCTGCTATACACAAAGCTAATATTATGCAGAAAACGGATGGTCTTTTTCTCAAGGTATTCCTGTTGTAACTTATGCTTGCATCAGATGTTTCTTTATTGTTTTAGCCAAGAATCTTCTTATTTAGTTGATTTAATTATCTGCAGTGCTGTCGTGAGGTTGCTGAGAAGTACCCTGAGATCACTTATGAGGAAGTTGTTATTGACAACTGCTGTATGATGGTATAATAAATTTCTTTCTTTGAGTATTTATAAATTGAGGGGGGTTTAAATTATGAAATCAATTGTTTCACCTATGTGCATTCCATGCTGTTAACACGTGGGTTCCTCTTCCTGCACTATCAATATTGTCAAGGATATGCTATTATCTTTCTGCTGAAGAAGTTGGAAGCAACATTTCTCTTTTTTGTTTCCCTTGTTCAGCTTGTGAAGAATCCAGCACTTTTTGATGTGCTGGTGATGCCTAACCTCTATGGTGACATTATCAGTGACCTTTGTGCGGGGTTGATTGGTGGTTTGGGCTTAACACCAAGGTATTTAAATATCTTCATTCGTCTCCAATATTATACATTCAGTTCTTCTGACAGGATTTGAATTCTTCTGCAGCTGCAATATTGGTGAGGGAGGAATCGCCCTGGCTGAAGCTGTGCATGGTTCTGCTCCTGACATTGCTGGGAAGGTTAGTGTTCATAGTTAATTTACATGTTTTCTTTGTTCTACCCAGAGTTTCACACTATACAGCCATGCAATGTGCTTTGATGCCTATCCATTTTATGTTGCACTGCTTCAATTATTTGAATAGCTGGTCTCTCTAATTTTTTCTCTAATGCTCCTTTTTTTTTCCTCTGTTCTTGTCCCCTGACTTCTATATTTGTCACACACTAACCTCTTCTGTGGTGGAATGGATGCAGAATTTGGCAAATCCCACTGCTCTGCTGTTAAGTGCTGTCACAATGTTGCGCCATTTAGAGCTCTATGACAAGGCCGAGAGGATCCAGAATGCTATCCTTACCACAATTGCAGAGGGAAAATACCGAACTGCAGACCTAGGTGGTTCTTCATCGACTACTGATTTTACAAAGGCAATATGCGGTCATCTTTAAGGATTCTTATGGCGGATTTTAGTCTTTCTTTGGTATCTCGAAATAGTTCTCTATGATGTCGCTTTTAGGGGCATTGTTTTTGTTCAGTGTTTTAAAAGGGATGAATAAGACCACATTATTTTGATGGGGTTGTATAGAAGCTCACGGAGTTGCTCTTCCAAACATCAAGGCCATATATAATTTCTCCTTTTTAGCAAATTTGTGTGCTCACTGCTCACCTTATTATGAACAAAATTATTAGAATGTCAAAACGCAGAAGGGCTATTATTCAACTGCTGCAAGTCTTTTGAGTTAATTGTCTTGTTATTATTCTTATTCTAAGAAAAAGAGGTTATCACGATGAGCCCTTTTTTAACGTTTGTTTACGTTTGCATTCCATTTCCAAGACTTTCGAGCATGTCACTGTGATTAAGGTTGACAAGTCACTCTGTTGGCTAATTTCTTCATAATGAGTTAATACAACTATTTTAATACCTCTCTAATACTTGTCAAAATCGATTTTAGCCAAAGTCCCAACTCCAAAAGCATGCACAATCCATTTAATGGCATCTGATTAGCAAGAAATTCAGCCACCCATGTATTCATCGTCCTCAAAACATTCAGTCCAAGCATGAAACAGTCGAGTTGAATCCTATATATTCACCCATGGCATCCATTTTCAGCAGATCTTGTGCAAAATGAGCTGATTCAAAACGATACCGCTATGGGCATATGACAATCCAAAGCATCTTCCTTTTCCTTTTTTTGTCAAAAAAAAAAAACTGTTATTAACTATTTACATGCCCTTGATTTCTCCAATTTCTGTGCTGTGATTCAATTGGCGAGCGCCATACCCACTTTCTGACTGAAGAAAGTTACATGATAATGGCGTTCCATTGTAAGGAACAGGTAGGAATATGATCTAGAGGCTTGAAGGAGTGGAGCTGGGGTTCGTAACACACTTCCATTTTGAAAGCTTATTGGGAAACAGGTCATGGGACTGATACATGGTTTCGCATGACTAGCTGAGCGGTTCATCACCTTGACAGACAAAGCCACTAGCGGGCTGGTCACATATGGTCCAAGTCTTGAGGCAGGCATCTGAGAAGTTTGTGGGGTTTGTAGCTGGATAAACTTATTCGCATGAGATCCTGTAGCTGTAACAGAAACATGTCGAAAAAAGCTGTCTAGAGTGGAAGATGTAACTTTTATTGAAAGGTTGTGCCTGAAAAGAAGCAAGCATGGCATAGATCCAAGCAGATGCCTAAGAATACATTCTGGGCACATTTTTTGACATGTTCCAAAAAGAATAAGATTCCAGACATCCATGAACAACTTAACATCTCAAGATCAGTTTACATATTCCAGTGTATATGGCTGGTTCGCACAAACAAATACCATGAATCTCAACATCCAACCCCCATGAGATGCATTGAACGAAAAAAATATAGAGAGAAGCACAATATCATTATCCATAACCCAAGAATTCCCTAGAAAATCACCTTGAGCTTTTTATGATAACGATAACAGGCAAGGGCACAGGGCACAATCATGTAAAATTACACTAAGAATGAATTGCCATGGAAAGCTCTAATATGGAACCAATACTTGCATGATTACTTCAAAGTATTCGGTAAAAATTACAAGAAATATTCCGAAAACATGATCAATATTTTCCCCGAACTCAGCCTTGCATTCTGTCTAAATTTTCAATATTACCCTGTTGTCATCATTTTTTTTTGTTGCGAAATTTGGGAGAAAGTTTCAGAAATTTGATACAATCCATATCACCGCCCCCCCCCCCCCCCCCCCCCCCCCCCCCCCAAGATTATCCTTGCTTGCTTCTTTCTCTCTTTCTTTTTGTTTTTTTCCCAATTTTTAGAAGACATGCGAACTACGCTGAGAGGGTGGGAAAGGCGCTGAGAACAGGTAAATATCGGTAAAAAATGTGGTATGAAGCTAATGAAACATTTTTACACCTTTGCATCCGTCCTATTAAACAATAAATGAATTACATTCAAACTTGCATTTGACATTAGTGTTTCATGTATACAATCTCCAACTATCTAACTCAATAATCTAGTGCAATTAAAAACTATTTTAAGCACCTAACCACTTATTCTTTACAATTAATCTAGTTCTTTGACATTAGTGTCCCGTACAATATCCACTTATCTAATTCAATAATCTAATAAAATTGAAATTTTCAATCAAATATTAAATCCAAACAACACATTCCATAATTTAGTTGTTGTTAGTGTTTATATCTTGTAACCAATTAATTAGTTACATGTGACACTAACTTTATTCATTTATTCATGTAAAAACATGACATGTACACTGAGATATAAAGGATGTTTGAAACTAATATATAGGTATTTGTCACGTGACATGTATACTGAATTGGTTTGCATGAGGATTCCATAAGAAAATATCACTCATATATATGAAAAAATTCATGAGATAATTATATAAGTGATACTTAAAGATGGGAACACTAAGTTATCTTATATAAAAAAATATTATATTTTGATCCTAACTATATATTGTTCTAATCAAAGGTAATAAACAGACATATATTGGATTTAATATAAACTATATGAAGGTATCTAAGTGATCAAGAGATGATTCATCATCCTAGGTTAATTATATAAAATGCTCCACATGCTCTAAAATAGTATTGATTGTGAAATCCTTGCGCAAGATGGAATGAGATTTGAAAAGAGTTTTAAATTTTATTTAAAAAATTAATGACTATAATGTTGAGAACAAACATGATTTGATAGAGCAAACATACTCCATGCTATAATATATAAAACAAAATATTTTTGATGAAGGGATAATAATTACATTGTGAAACTACTTACTAAAAGGTTCAGTCAAACCACTTATTACTTTCTAATATTTAGTGGATCATAACGTTGATAGACGATGCACTTGATCTTCAAATATAGATCAATCAATTATTGAATTGATAATAAATTAAATTATTTAAGTTATTTAATCCTAGTTTATTTAAGATTAAGATTTATATTTGAGTCAACTTATTATTAGGTATCTAATGGGTCACACACATTAACAACTATTAGTTAAGAACTAAACTAGAATAATTAATCAAGTGTAATTTAATTGTAAATATATTTTAAAAATTAAAAATTAAAATGTAATCTATACAAGAAATTATAATTCTATATCTGAACAAATCAATTAAGAAACCTGATTGAATAAATTTATAAAAATTATGATTCCATTTCCTTTTGCCTCAATCTCCGCCACTTTGCCACCATACAAACCTAAGATGTTAGAATCAGAGGATGTGTTGTTGGAGAAATGAAGGGTATAATTTGCATAAAGATCACGGGCCTGAGGAGTTTGAAGAAATGCCACTTTGATTTTATTGAAGTGAACTGTTGTTTTCATCCTCAACTTCGTTTTATAAGCAAAGGAGATGTTTCACCATTGGCCCACTCCACGTATGCTTCTTATCTTTCTTTTTTTTTTAAAAAAAAAAAACTCTAATTTGAAAAACAATGCTTTATTTCTTCCTTTAAATCTTCTTTCATCAGGAAAGTTTATTAAAATATGGTGATTGAGGTCAGCGACGGGTTACAGAGAAAGACAAGAGATATTGATTTTGTTATCAATTCACTCATGAGACCACCTACTTAGATCCTTGAATTTGTTTTTTATTAATTACGAGATTAAGTTTTTTTTTATAGTTATTAAAAATTTATATAATTATTAATTTTAAAAATTATAGGATTAATTAAGTTACGTGTAAATTGTGTAAATTGTGGAGAAATTGGATTTAGATTCAATTTAGAGCAATTTGTATATTTTGAATGGGTAGTTAAGAGACTAGAGTAATTGGAAGTCAAGACCTCATTACCAACAATGATAAGGATGATTTTGCCAGCTGGACAGAAATCTTATAAAGTTAAAGTAGCATGTAAAGTTTTTGTAGATATGCTATAATTACTGGATTACTATTTTTTATACAGTGATATTTTTATTATTTTATTTTTTAATTATTAAATAGAATATAATGATAATCTTCTACATAGTTAAAATATTTTATTGATTTTTTTAACGTTTATATATTATAAATATATAAAGTTCAGAATATTTTATATCATTTTTTAAAATAACACTACTAGTAATGAAGAGAAAATAGCAAATAATAAAGAAAAAAACTTGATGAGTGTAGCTCAACTAATCAGGTTAGGGATGAGGAAAAAAATAAAAAAACCAATTAAACTGAGAAAATTTGAAAAAAATAACCGAAAAAACCGAATTGTGAAAAATTTTTTTTGAAAAAATCAACCTATTCAGTTTTGGTTTTATAAACCTGAAACCAAAAAAACCGAACCGCAACTGGTCGGTTTGAACAAGTTTCGGTTTGAACCGGTTTCGGTTTGGTTTTTATTTTTTTTAAATCGGTTTGGTTATTGTTTTTTATAAAAACCAAACCGAATCGAAAATAATTATCCCTTGATTAAGTTCTAGGTTTGTTCTTTAGAAATTACATGTTCGAGTCTCATAAACTTTAGGGCTACTATAGACTTATTTAGTTGTTAATTTCAAGACCCATAAAATTAATTAAAATATACACCCAACGTTAATAATAACAAGAAAAAATATCAAATAATAAAGAAAATAAAAAAAGCAGCGTTTAGTCACCACTTCCATTTGCATCGCGTGAAAATGATGCCCTCCCTCCCCCTCTCTCTTAAACGAAAAAAATATCTGAAAACCTAAAATCAAACCCAAAATTGCCACTATTTTCCAATCGAAATGACCGATCAGTCGTCTCGTCTGAGCATCACCAATCTCCGGACAGCTTCACAGCTAATCAAACAGACAGCCACAATCTTCTCATCCAATCTCTTCACCTTAATTTTCTTGTCTTTATTGCTCTTCTCTTTCCGTACATTCA
Source organism: Populus nigra (assembly GCF_951802175.1). Lineage (NCBI taxonomy): Eukaryota > Viridiplantae > Streptophyta > Magnoliopsida > Malpighiales > Salicaceae > Populus > Populus nigra. The sequence goes on from NC_084854.1 coordinate 16,826,796, forward strand.
TCGAAAATGGGACCCACGTCCTCACTTCTTTCATCGACCGCGACCCTTCTCTCAAATCCCTCCTTTCCCGTCTCGACCTTGCCGGCCAACCCCACCCCTCCCACCCCCACCACCGCATTCACACTCGCCTCCCTCGCCGTCGCCGCCCATTCCTACACCTCACCCGTGTTGGTACCCTAGATGATGATTTCTTTTCTGCTGATGACGAAGCTGATTCCTCCCTCTTCCCAAAGTTCCCTCCCAATGGCAGTTTCGTGATTCTCCACAATTTCGACCCCAAATTTGGTTTCTCCGATCTCGTCATCGATAATGGGATTAAAGTCCCCGAAATTGTCAGGTCCGGCATTCAGTTCAAGGCTGCGGAAGAAAATCATTCATTTCTTGATAGTACAAACAATAATAACGAGATTGAAAGCAGCAGCGAGGATTTTAATAATAATGAGAGTGGAAAAGAAGGGGAGGATACGATTTTAGATTTGCAATTTTTAGTGAAGGGATTGGAATTGGGGAGACGCGACACAGCTGCCTTGTTTCTTCTTGTAAGTTTTCTATCTGCTGCTTATGGTTGGGTTATTTTGGGATTTACAGCAATATATTCGTGGATTTTGGGGGTTGTTTTTATTGTTGTTGTTAATGATTTGTTAGGAAGGTATGGTTCCTTTATTGGTGTCGTTTGGAATGGGTCTAGATTAGGGAGTAAGAGATTAGCTGGGTTTATTTTGATGAGGTGGGCTGTGAGGGATGCTTTGACTCAGTTGGTGGGTTTGTGGTTTTTTGGTGAAATTGAAGATCAGTATTCGTTTTTTAAGCTTTTCGTGAGGTTGAAATTGATGCCCTTTTCTGTTATGTTTCCTTGGATTAATGGGTTTGACAAGGAGATTTCGGGGTTTTTTGTTACTTGGATGTTGGTGGATGTGGTTGTGGGGTTTATATTTGCTGTGGATGCTTGGGTTACTGTTGTGGATACAAGGAGGACTGGGAGAGAGATTTTGAAAGAAGGTTGTTATTTGATATCCACTATGTTTCATCAGGCAGTACAGCTTAAATGTTATGAAGAAATACTTTGTGGGTCAGCTGCAAGGTGGGTTTTTGCTCGGGTTTTTGGGAAGTTTTTCGCCATTCTTTTGCAGTCAGCTTTTGAGGTTTACTTTATGGTGGCTTGGCTGATTTTTTACTTTGTGGCGAGGTGTAAAGAAGCTGATTCTGATGGAAGGAGGTTTGGGAGGAGAGAATTGGAGGTGTTGATTGATGGCCTAAGATGATAAGCAGTGGTGATGAAACTGCTGCTCTTCCACTTGCAGGCTGCTTCAACTACAATGCTGAAATAGCGGGTCTGGTAATCTGTCAGTGTGTGCCTGTTTCTTGAATTCTTAGTGAGTCAGCACTGCCACTGGTTGCTGTAGCCATCAACAATGTTGTATGTATTTTTATCATGAGGCAATATACTGCTTGTGTATAAATCCACGAATGCGTCATGTGTATATTTGTTGCAACCATTTTTCTAAATGCCTATCAATTCTGTTGCTGCTGTTGATCATGAAATGAATGAAGGTATTTATTTACATCATCCTGAGTAGTTTTTATACTACTTAACTTCTAAGCAAGGACAGTGGAGTTCAGTTTTGTCGTGCATTTCATGACTTTTTCTTGGTGCACCTTACTGCTTCTTAGAAGAAACAATCTTAGCCATGTTATTTTGGAATAAATTATCTGAATCAGAAACAAGCTGAAAGAAACTTTATCACTTACTATAAGGCCCCGTTTAGTAATACGGAAAAGGCTTTATGTGTTGCTGTCTCATACTCTTGTTAACTTTTTGGTAGACCTAAAAACAACATTAGGTATTTCAAAAGGTTGTTATCTCTGGTAGTGTTTGGATGCTGTCCCATTTAACTCCTGTCCTTGGACACAATCTAAACTCCACCCTTAAGTCTATATATTCCTATGTTGCTGAGCTAATACGAAGAGTTCCTTGAGGGAAAATAGATTGCATCTAAAATATTTAAAATTTATCATGACATTTATCAAAAAGCTACTGTGAAATTACTTTGTTTCAGATTTGTTTTCATTCTGCTTTCTATATTGTTCCTCTGTATACATATAGTGTTCGTACATGTGTTAGACAAGGTGCTTGTGTGTACTTGATTTGATTTATCTTAGATTCTCAATTCTAAGAATTATTTTGCATAGATGCTACCAAGTCAAGCGTGTTTAGAAGTCAAAAAGTTATTGATAAAGGATACTTGATTACCCATGCTGGGGTAAGAGAACTGATGGAGATATTCTCTTAGTTTCCTTGTTTACTTTGTCACTTCTATACAAATGGAATCATTAGTTTTATGGACAGTGATTCTGGTTTGAGAAAGTCTGATGTAGTTGGCTTGCAATTTTAGATATATGAGATTTTAGATGAAGTTACTGTTTTCAGTTCTTCAGCTGCTTTCTCTGTTTTTAGTGGTGTATCTAGAGACATAGAGTTTATATCAGGGACAAATCCAGGGGCACCCCCTAAATTCGTCCTTGGCTAATACATGTGTTTGAATACGTAATATTACATGTTCAGTTTGGTTCTAGATTTTATATTTTAGTAATTATTTTGAAGAGATGCTTATATTTCGAGAGTGTTTAAGCTGAGAAGTGTAGTGATGGATTCTTAGATTACCTGTTTACTTTATGACATATTTTAACAATGGTTAGGATATTAGAATGTGGACAGTGCTTTAGATTTGAGGCATTCATCTTCTGGTGAGGAAAAAAAAAAAACTCTTGGGGTTATTGCCAGCATAGACTCTCATTTCAACTTCTGGATTTATATAAACTTCTTTCTCACCCTTTTTCTCTGTGATTTATGAGTTTAGTTTTGCATTGAATGTGGGAGTTTTCTTTGATGAATCTTGCTTTGTATTAGGACCAGCAATCTTGGTTGTGTCACCCGTGCAGTGGATTAATTATCTGAATGAGAAACAAATTACTTCAGTTATGCAGCAAGGCCTTGCTCGGTCACTGCATCAATCCCTTGTTAATTGTTTTGGTTTACGTTCAAGAAAAAGAGAGTTTTACTATTTTAAAAGGCTGTGCAATGCAGTCATTCCTTACCATTGAGTTCTTTAAAAAAAAATAAAAAATTGATTCCATGTTTGAATTAAACTTCATCAAGGAAATTCATGAAAGAGCTATAATCAAGGGGAGATTACGGTGAGGTTACTGTTTCTGTTATCTGTCAATCTGCTTTATTAGCATTTAGTGTGCATAGAAAGTGAACGTTCTTCTATGTTATTACAAGAGGTGCAATTTTAGCTTTTCTGTTTAAGAGATAGGATGCGGGATAAGAGAGATTTGAGAAGTGGAGAAAACAAAAGAAGAGAGAAAAGCCGGGGAAGAAGCTAGAGAAGAGAAAAAAAATCTGCAACTCTGAAACTTTTATTAATTCATCATCTTTTTATATTGTTAGAAAAGTAGATATAAATAGCAAAATCTTAATCACAACCATGTCCATAAAATAACATAAATTAAGTTCAAATAAAATCCAAAAACACAAAGTTTGGGCTATTCTTTGTTATTTTTAACTAGTTAATCATTTTCTAGGTTTATTGTCCCCGCAACTCTTTTGGGATTAGAAAAACTCGATCTTATTAAGTATTTTCATAACCTAATTTTGAGTTCCTTAAAATTCTTTTAAAAAATATATATATTTTCCTTTTTTATTTTATTATTATTTGAAAATTCAAAAAAATATTTTCATGTCATAAATAGATGAGTTTTTGAGTTACAAATAGAACAAAATATCATATGAATATTCAGATTAAGATATTGTTAACAAATTAGACTAAAGAACGACTTATTTGAAATGAAGTTTAAGGTTGAAATCTAACTTGACCAAAATTAAAAGAATTAATTAAGTTAACTTGACCAAAATTAAAAGAATTAATTAAGTTTAAAGGTTTAATTAAATTTCTAATGAGTTAATTAACTTAATTGAAGAAAAAATTAAGTTTGAAAGCTATTTTGGCCATAATTAAAAGAATTAATTATGTTCAAAGACTTAATTAAACTTCTAATGAATTTTATTTATTCAATTAAGGACTCAATTAAAAAACAATTAAGTTTGAAGGTCTAATTCAGATTAATTCATAAAAATTGAAAGTCTAGGGACATAATTGAACTTTAAAAAAACCTACATTTGTGCAATCAGGGGATTAATTGAATCAAATTTGATGTTTTAAAGGTTAATTATAGGCCAAATTGAAGAATCCTAAAATCAAAGACTAGAATGAAAAAAGCACAAGAATTTAGGGATTAAAAGTGATCAAATCAAGGGTCAATTTGAGACAAATTAAAAGTTTGATGATTAATAAGGGTCAAATTGCATAATCTAGAAACTAAAGACTAATTTGAAAAAGGCACGAAAATTAAAGGATTCCAATCAATGATTCCAAGGATGCAATTGCAAGAATTAAGAAATTTTTTGGGCTAATTGAGGATGCATACATTGAAATTAAAAATTCAAGGATTAGATTGAAAAATTTCAAAACCTCAAATTAAAAACCCTAATTTTTAGGGTTTAGAATAGATGTTACTTAGACTTTAATGAAAAGAACGAGTGATACGTTGTTCGATCATTCTTCTTTTTCTTCATCAACCTAGATGGCTAATAGTGAGGTCACCTTTAGATGAACGAGTGTAGCATCTTTAATCACCTCAAGAGCTCTAATCAAGACCAAAAGTTTTGAAAAACACTTCATTTATAAAGATCAAACATTCTCATCAAACGTTTACATCTTAAAAGCTCTAATCAGCACCAATATATTAAGAAACACTTCATTTACAAAGATCACACATTCTCATCAAACGTCTACACCTCATTTGGTTAAAAAAAACTTGGCAGCATCTTGTTTCTAGTTAGTCTCCCATATATTGACAGATGCAAGCTGATTGGGAACCAATCTTCCAATCAATAAATGTAGAACTACAGATCTTCAAATCAAGTGTAGTTTGATTTAAATGATATATTTACACCCCTACATGATTCAGGTCTATGAATGATGTATTGACATCCCAAACTTCATAATAGTTCCTTCAAAGTGCCTTACCTAGTCAACTTTGACTAAATAAGAGAATCACCGATAAATGAGCTAACTTCAAGGTTGCTTTCTCTTATTAGGATTCATCTCACAAAGTGACAAAATAATTCAGACCGCAACTTAGGGGAAAGGTTATAGAAAAATGAGAGAAGAAGAATCTTTTATAACCACCTACCTTTTGCAAAACCATCATGGTTTTGTAACCTCCTGGTTTTTCTTTGCTTATAAAGGAGAGTGTTTCTGAGAAGGAAAGAAAGGTCCAGAAAAGAAACCACAAAAAAAATCGAGAGAGAAATTATTGAGTGGATTGAGAAAAAAAACATAAAAAATGATGTGCAAAGTTTGGAAGAGAAAAGATAAAAGAAGAAGGGCATACAAACCAGGGATTTGGAGCTAAGAAAAAAAGGAAAGAGACAATAAAACTCAGAAACAGAAGCTTGCATTGTTGAAGAACGTTATCTTAAACTTTAATAAGAGAGTGTAGCCTAATGGGCACACCTTTTTTTTAATCTTTATTAAATATTGTTTTGATTGTTTGTTCTTCGTATTGTTGGTTTTAGCTTATCAATCACATCATTATGTGACTCCTAGATCAATTAGATGACAATTCTTTATCTAAACATATCATATATGTCTCGCCTAACTGCCTCTAATCTTATATATATGATTATAAGTAACTCATCCAATTCATATAAGTTAGTTAAGTATAATCCAGTTTTATAGCATTAAACATATTCCATTAATGACAATATTGAGTAGCTTAACAAGTTATCAATAAATAGAACTCTGGTTTTATGCATATAAATTGGAAGGAAACATATCATGTTCTCAATATGCTCTTAATATATTAATGAGAGGTTTATTGTTTTAATTAAGTCTCATTCCATGGTATTAATGATATATCATACATATCAATTATATATAAACATACACTCATATCATGTGATTCTAGTTGGATTATTATCGACATAACTAAACTAATTTTTTTAAGCCATTGAAGGTGGTCAAAACATAGGTAGTTGCTATAAATCTTCATAAGTCCTTTACAAGCACCATAATTGTAGCCTTTTTCACCGTTCTTTCTTTGTTTTGGATTAAAAAATAATCTTTCCTGTCTAAATTACTATATTCCTAAATTACATAACATTTACATAATTGAATAAAAAATTTGGAGTTACATTTAAGGGGAATTAAATGAGAAAAGAATTTTACAACCATATAAGAAAAATAGAAAAAAGATAGGCCGCGTAGGTTCTAATTAATATTACAACCATTTAACCATAAAAAAACACATCACATTGGTCTTTAAATGTCCATAATTATCAATCATGTAAAATAACACATTAATATGCATAAATAAATATATTGAATGCATCAATTATAATTATTGACTATATGTGCAATTTTTAAAATTATATTTATAACATTTAGAAATATTAAATCAAATCCAATTTGATAATTTTCCCAACTTAATAAATTTTATTTGATATAATTTTCTTGAAATTTGTTTTTCAAAATTTAATAACAAAATTAACCGTATAAAATTTTTATTAATATCCTAAACTATTTTAGGAACAATTAAAATAGAATTTTTTGATTTAAAAACTCTCTTTATTTAGGAAAAACTATTTTTCTAAAATTATTTAATTAAAAATTTTAATTGAATCCTAATCTGATTAAAATAACACAAAAAAAACAATGAATTAAACACTTTAATTCAATCAAAATCCAATTAAGAAAAATTAATTGTTAGTTTAATTTGGGTTTCAATTTTAAGATATAAAATCAACATTTTATAAGTGTGGAGGATTGAATCGTAATTTTGCCTAAATACATTAACTTATAATTACATATAAGATATAAGGGTAAAATTGTAATTTTAGACCCCAAAACCCTAGTGCAATTAGATATGAGGTATAAGGATAAAATTGTAATTACACTCCTAAAAAAACCATAAATAAAGCTCTAGTGGTAGAATCATAATTTTGCCCCTTATCTCATTTTTCTTCTAGGTTGTTGTTGGCAGTAGGCATAGTGCCCACAGCCGCAGCAACCACAGTAACACCAACAGTTTCTAGCGTTGTTGTGGTTGTTACTAGTTGTTATTGGTTATGCACATAGCACAACCAAGGGTGCCACCGATGTTAACGTCGTTGCTAATAATTGTAACAAGTCACCTAAAAGTTTTTTAAGAAAATTTCTGGCCAAATCTAGAGATTCAAAAAATCTAGCCAAATATGGCCAAAATAGTTGCCATTTAAAAAAGAAAACATGAGAGAAAAAAATATTTTTTTGAGGAAAATAATTTTGGACACAAATTTAATGCGTAATTAACGTCAATGTTATTTAAAACATGCAATCAACAACTTTAATTGTTTAACGATGGCTTTGATACCACTTTTAGGTTTTCTGAAGCATATATACACCGCGAAAATGATAAATTTAATTTTTCTCATGAATTTCAAGGATCCAGTGAGACAAATCTAAGGTTGTTTAGAGTTTATACAAAGATTATCTACAAATCAGATGTTCTTTTTAGCTTTGAATAATTGCTTCAAAGTTGGGTTATCGCAAACCATAAGACATCCAAATGTTCATCCGCTAATGATAATCCACATGAACCACTAGTGCAAAATCTCATAAACCCTTTTAGGTGAGAAAGATTATTATACCTTTGAGTATTAACTCTTTTCTTTTGTGTTTTTCTCTGTACTAAAAATAATAGGCATAGTATTTTATTTAAATGAAAACCTGAAAACCCTATAAATTATAAAATATCAATTTGCCCATTGAATGATATCACATATATTATTTCAGGATAATTTTAGGAATTTATTCAATCAAGTTCTTACTTTATTTTTCTAGGTCTAAAATTGTAATTCCTTGTATAAATTACATTATAGTCCTCAATTTTTAAGTCTTATTTACAATCAAGTTACACTTGATTAATCATCTCATTTTAATTTTTGACCAATGGCTCTTATGTGTGTGACCTATTAAGTTTTCGAATAAGTTAGTCCAAATATAAATCATAATCCTAAATAAAATAGGATTATATAAATTGATTTATTATCAATTCAATAATTGATTGATTTATATTGAAGATCAAGTACAATGTCTAGTAATATGTCATGATCCCCCAAATATTAGAAAAGTCAAAAGTGGTTTGACTTAATTTTTCAGTGATCACTTTCTTAATATAATTATTATTCATTCATCAATAATGTTATGGTTTAGACATTATAGCATAGAGTGTCTACTTTGTCAAACTATGTTTGTTCTCAATACTACAGTCATTAATTCTTTTGAAATCTCATTTCACCTTACACAATGATTTACAATAAATATTATTTGATAACATATAAAATATTTTCTCTAATTCACCTAGGGTCATGAATTTTTTTTTGATTATTCAAATACCTTCATATGGTTTATGTTATACCCAATATATGTTCATTTGCTACTCTTGATTAGGACAACATGTAGCAAGATCAAAGCATAAAATTCTTTATATAAGTTAACTTAGTGATTTCAATTCTAACGATCAGTTACACAACTGTCACGTGAGTCTTTCCATAGACACAGGTGACCTCTCTATATGAAATTCTATTGTGGGTTAATTTAGTGTACATATCATTTGACAAGCACCTATATATAAGTTCTGGGTATTCATCGTACCCCAGTTTATGAGAAAAATTGTTTTTTGTCATAAATGATAGAATATATTATGTATCAGTCTCAACAGCTCTAATTAATGTTTGGTCTTAATAGAGTATTGACCAAGAATATTTAGGAACAATGCTTTGATGCAATAGAAATCTTATAATTATAACATCTTTATAATTTTCTTTGCAAAGCATTTTTGTCTCGAGAACTTTATCTTTACTCTAGATTCATTAATCAAACATTAAATTCATTAATTAAATATTAAATGAATATTAAAGATAAATAAATTATTTATTAAAAAATAAATATATTTACACAAACAAAATCAATGTCATGTGTAACCAATTGATTGGTTACAAGACATATACATTAACACTTTGTGGAAAATTTTATGATGCTAAAGCTGTAACTATTGACATCCTATTAATTATATAATGTAATCCACTTTGAAAAAAGAGACACACAAGTGTGAGAAGGAGTGAAATTCATAAACTATAAAAAAATAATAAGAATATCTCAATTAATATTTTCATTCCTACTTGTATCTATTTATTTTTATAAAATAAATTATATTAGGTAACTAATAGAATATTATTAGTTAAAACAATAGCATCACAAAATTTTTCACACTTGATGGTGAAGTGTTGAGAAATTCTTACATAGGATTTTGGAAACGGCTTCTTCCATTCATTTCTTTTGATTCCTAGCTTTGTCCTTCACCTATGCGCTGACATCGGGGATTTCACTTCAAGATTTCTGTGTGTTAAATTAAAACAGTAATGGTACGTACAAGTTGATTAAAATGTACAAAAATTTATAGTTCTTTAAGCATTTGAAGGGCATGGTAATCACGCTAATGGCAAGTCTTTGATCTTCCCATCACAAATTAGCTAACCTGTAATTAACTTTCGGTTCTTTATTCATTTTTAAGCATTTGGTTCTTTATAATTCTTTAAGCATTTGAAGTGTATAATAACCTATTTGTTTTTGTGTTTTAAAATGTTTTTAAAAATATTTAATTTTTTTTAAAATTAATATATTTTTAATGTTTTTAAATATTTTAATGTGATGATATCAAAAATAATTTTTAAAAATAAAAAAAATATTATTTTAATATATTTTTAAATAAAAAATATTTAAAAAATAACACTCCTGTATATGCTGTAAGACTGATATGTTTGATGGCAGTGATATGGAATGGTTTGGCTTGCACGGATCCCAAAATGGTCCAAGCTGATGACTTCCCCTTCAGTGGACTTCTCTTGGCAGGCAACACTTCAAATGCTGGGTGTAGGGTAACCTCAGTTGATGTAAGACCTGATACCAGCCCAAGAATCTTAGTTTTTTGCAGGGGCACAGGAGCAGTGGCAACCAGCGTTGCAATGCTCGGTCCATTAAGCTTGCTGGTTCTGCTTTTTCCTTCCCTGGCTAAACGAAGCATGCTTCGCGATCTGATAACTTGTGTAGAGCAGAGTTTAGGCAAACTTTTTATTGGACCGAGCATTTTTATGAAACTGAGATGATTTTTTCCCAGTTTTATGGTATCCAAAGAAAAGAAAAAAAAATAGCTATCAACCGCAACCGTTAGCTTCCTGAAGAGGGCCATTGCCGAGCCAAGTACTAGACTATAACTTTGCTTTTGCCTCTCGGTCCAGAAAAAAACATTAATTCTCCTCTTACCAGTTGCAGTTATTAATCTACAGAATGAATGGTTTGACAAAGTATAGAATATTAATAGTTAGCCTTCACTTGTATAGACTTTAAAGCCAGAGTTTAGGAGACATCCTAGAGGAATTAAAAATGCAGGCATTTAATTTCTCTCTGTACTCAGTAGTTGATGATGACTCAGCTTGCCAAAATGTATTACATGTCTTCATTTTGCTAAGTTCTTTGTTTTGCAGCTCGTTTTCTCGTCGAGATGGCTATGATAGGCGATCACAGCAGAGAGAGCCATAGCTAGCAGCTATGAACATGGAGCAAGAAAGGAGTCAATTCAAGGAGCTGGAGGCTGGTGGCAGGGGAGGGTAGAATTCTCTCTTTATTCTCCATTCCCTGTTCTGTCATGTCTCTTTGTATCACCAAGTCATCATGCGTTCTGCCAGAGGTCTTAATTGAAGCTATAGCATCCACCGGAACGGTGATTAAAAGCTTCTCATGTGAAGAGCAAGATCCCCTGCAACTGTTTCCGTGCCGACCTGGAGACACTGATTTCAAATAAGGAGTCTGCAAGAATCTGTCCATTAAATTAACATTTCGGTCTTCACCGATGACCATGCATGGCAACGTCTCCAATATGATGCCTCTTGCACATCCATTGAACTTAATTTCTTCCTATTTTATAGTATTGCATGGCAAGTGATACAGAATTTGTTAATGGTTGTTTTTAAAGTGTTTTTTACTTATAAATATATTAAAATAATATTTTTTTATTTTTTAAATATTATTTTTTATATTAGCACATTAAAATGATCTGAAAATAATAAAAAAATATTATTTTTTTTTTAAATTAAATTAGGTGAATCATCGAACAGCAAATTTATTTTCTATTGAAAACTGTGATAATGTAGTTAGTGTCGTGTTCTCTCAAAGCATATAAATATAGAGAAAATACTAATTTAAATTGTTTTTTGAAAATAACATGAATCTGGTTAAACAATCTAAAATTATTTAAAGTTTATAAAAAAATTACTTGAATATTAAATTATTTTTTTTAGGTTTGATTGGTTTTTTTAAGGCTAGGTTGTCGTAGTTTTTCTCTTTGCTTCACTCTCTAAAAATATAAGGTATAACATTTTATTTATAGAAAAATCCTAAAATATAACTCTATATATGGTAAAATATCATTTTTCTCTTAAATAATATCACATTTATTATTTCAAGATAATTTTAAAAATTTATTCAATCAAGTCGTCCCTATTTGATTTCTTTAGGTCTAGAATTGTAATCCATGTATTGATTACATTCTAGTTCTTAAATTCTAAAACTTATTTTTGATTAGGAGTGATCATTTTCGATTCGGTTTTTATCAAAAAAAAAAGTAGCCAAACCAGTTTTTTTTGAAAAAAACCGAAACCGGTTCAAACCGGTTTGGCTCGGATCGGTTTAGTTTTTTTGGTTCCAGACTTATAAAACCGAAACCGAACCGATCGATTTTTTAAAAATTCTAATCAATTTAATCAGTTTTTTTTCACGGTTTGGTTTATTCGGTTATTTTTTTTCCGGTTGTCTCGGTTTAATCGGTTTTTTGGTTTTTTTGCTCACCTCTATTTTCAGTCAAGTCACATTTTATTAATCACCACGGTTTAATTTCTGACCAATGATTCTTATTGTATGTAATTAAGTTCCTAATATGTTGGATTAAATAAATTATATAATTATAATCCTAATCAAAATAGGATTAAATAAATTAAATAATTTAATTTATTATTAATTCAATAATTGATTAATTTATATATGAAGATCAAATACATTGTCTAGCAACATATCATGATTCCTCAAATATTAAGAAAGTTATATGTGATTTTACTTAACCTTTCATTAAGCAATTTCTCGAGTTATTATTATCTTTTTGTCAATAATATTTTGATTTAAACATCATAGCATAGAGTACGTCTACTCTATCAAATTATATTTGATCTCAACTTTATAGTTATTGATTCTTTGAATAAAATTTAAAATTCTTTTCAAATTTCATTCCATCTTGTGTAAAGATTTTATAATCAATACTATTTGAGAACATGTAGAAAAATTCTCTTAATTTATATTGGGTGGTGAATTATCTCTTGATCACTCAAATACTTTCATATAGTTCATGTTATACTCAATTTCTGCTTATTTGTTATCCTTGATTAGGTTAACGTGTTGTTAGGATCAAAACATAACATTACATATATAAGATAACTTAATGATCTCAAGTTTAAGTATCACTTATACAATTATCATGTGAGTCTTTTCATAGACACAATGGATCTCTTCTTGTGAAATTCTCATACGGGTCAATTCAATGTACATATCATCTAATAAACACCAACATATTAGTTTTAGATATCTCTCATATCTCAGCTTATAAAAATAGTTGTTTCATTTCATAAAAAAAAGAACTTAATATGTTTTAGTTTCAATAGCTCAAATTAATATCCACTCTTAATAGAGTATTGACCAAAAACATTTAAGAACAATGCTTTAATGCAATAAGAATCTCATAATTATAAACACTTCATAATTTTATTTGTAAAGCAGTTTTACCCTAATGACTTTATCTTTATCATATATTTATTAATCAAATATTAGCTTTATTAATAAAAAAAATTATTATTAAAAATAAAAAAATGATCAATTTTAAATATATTTTAAATTAAGTTAGTGTCACATCTAATCAATAATCAATCGATTAGTTACGTCATAAATTAGTACTTAGGTCTTAACTAAAGCTTTTGACCTTATCTCATCTACTTAAATATAACTGGTTTGTTATTTTATATTACGGCTAACCGAGTTACATTTTATCCATAGGAAACAGGAATCTAAATCAGAACAAAATTATCGTACTTCTGAACTGAATTACAATTACGAGCTAGACAATCTTTATGTTACAATTCTACTTAGTGTGCAGCATATTTTGCTACATATTAGCATTAGTGTACATAATTCTCTTGAATCAATCAATGTTTTAGCAAAAGCTCCACGGATTAATTCTTAAAGAGAAAAACAGGACTTTCGATCCTGTGGAGAGCCAGCGCAGCGCACAACATCAAGGAAAATGCTCTCATCGCAAGGAATACAGAGTTTGGAGTCACCAGTGAAATCATTTTCATCCTGAGCTTGATCCAGCAATGCCTTGAACAGTGGATTCTTGAGTAAGGTAATCTTGATTACAAACCGTTTGTTGTTCTCACCTACATAGACCACTAAATGACCCTTTGGGACATCCCTTGGAATCGATTTCCCTTCATGCATGGAAGGCCACAAACCCCATTGATACTCACAGCAAAGCATGGCTCTACTTCCCATCTTTCTCCATTTGTTAAGGGATGCCACAAGAAGGCTCCTCTTTGTATTCTTCATATTTGCTTGTGTATACGCACGGAAGATGTGGAGAAAGGAAAAGAGAGAGAAAATGTTGCTGAAGTCTACATGAAAGAGAGCAGAAGAGGTGGGGGTGGAGGTATGACAGTGAAAGAAAGCCTTAAATAATCATAGAATCGGGAAGAACAAGTCGTTCTTGAAGCATGATATGTTAAGTTATCGTGTTTTTAAAATACGAAAACTATCTTGTTATAATTAGAAATAACAATATTTAGTAAATGTGAGTCAAGATGAAAATGTACTTTTTCATCAAAACTTTTCAAATTGTGTTATTTTGCAAAAAAAAAAATTAAATTCTTGTGTTAATTTTTTTAAAAAATCCTTTTTTCTCTAGGCGCTCTTTAGTGAGGATGGTGCTTGATCAGTGATCTTTCGAAATCTAGAAGTTAAGACCCCACGAGTTGAAAGAGTGGAAAAGATAAGATATGGAGGGAAGGGATAAGCTTCTTGGGCAAAGTGCGATCCTACTTATTTTTGTGATATATACATGTTCTAATGTATATAGTAAAATATATATATACATCTGTTTGCTCTGAATTCTGATCAGAGACAAATAGCTAGCTTTTCCAGCTCAGTCATGTACACGTCAAGAGAATTCAATGCAAAATGTATATAAATGACTATATAAATGGTTGTATTGCAAGAAAATGGGGTTTAAATAATTAATTAAGCTCCATTAAGCAAGTTGGCTATTTTAGTTGAGTTCCATAACCAGTCAACCGATGAAATTGATTGTGTGGTGTTGGTATATATAGTTATCTCTGCTGTAATTCACGTTTGGTGTGAGCTAAGCCACCACTAGCTAGCACATAATGATCACCTGTATCTTTGGTGATAGAAACAGCAGCTTTTTCCTTTGGAATATTTTCCTTTATCATCTTTTTGGATCAGCCTTGCCATGCCTTAATTATTTATATATCAAACAAAGATTTTTAGGGTCGAAGTTATGTGCTTCCCGTACAACAGTGTTGTTGATACGGGATATGTATTTTGGGATCTCTGCAACTTGACCATGCATGCAGCAAATGGGCTATGGCGTATGCACAGCAAAATGGAAGGAAAGAAAATATGACCATGAAAGAAAATAATCTTTCAGTCACGGAATCGAAGACATGAAAAAAGGTGTTAAAAAACCAATTCAACACAATAACTAACTTAAGCTGACGGTTTTGCAGACATTTTATAGCTAGAGAGGAAGGCTCTGTCCATATTTCACGGTGTCAGAACATTAGACCTGTCTTGATTTTGTATCATGGTTTTTAATGTTCTTCGATCGAAAATACGCCAGCTTCAGCTGTATATATCTTCCTTGCTGTGAACACTCACTTCCATCTGAGTAGCCTTAATCCATCTAACTATGCGGTGCATATGGTCAATAAATTTAGGAATTCTGATTTGATATTACTTTGGGGTCAAGTCCTTTCATTGTTTGTGGGACTCATTTCATGTGGGTGAGGTTCGCGCAGGTGAGCCTAGAGCTTAGGCGATGAGTCCAGAGCGTAGTATATTTCTGCTGTTGTGTGATTCAAGATTAATAACATAGAAAACAAATACGGTCCAATCTTCCAAGCAGAATTTTCTTCAGATTTTGACTTGAAAGCAATTTCAAAGATGGTTGTAAAAGTCTTTCGTGATCTATATTTTGGCAAAATCTGATTTGAAAGCAAATGAATTTGGATTTTTCTGGTACCTGAGGAAAAACAAAACACAATAAGACAGTAAGAAAAGAAAGATAGAATTGTTGCAGAGAGGGGTTATCAATACTAGAACCCTAATTTGTAATATATTTTTTAATTTGATTTCTTTTAAGAGATTTACAGCTTTCTAAATAGGTCAGAAATCAATTTTACAAGGTTGATAAATCAGACTCCTAGAACAAATAGAAGAGAGAGCATAAAATCAAAATTAAACTAAAAATTCAAAAATAAAAAGAAAAATAACAAAATTTACACAAACAACATCTTCTATAGCTATTATGATTGACCCCATTCACCCACCCACCCATAACTTCATATAACTCCCTCCCATGCCTCCCAGGAGGAAGCAATGGCCTCAGATTTCTAATCTCTATCAGTTCTGATCAGTTGACATTAGCCCAACCGAAGACAACACAGTATGCTGTGTTTTTCTCAAACTTATTTGAGATTATTTTATTATTATTATTGTAGGTATTCTAGTTAGTTTACGCGTATCTTAACTAATTTTATAAGCTCTGAAATTAATAACCATATAAATCTTTAATAACCCTGAAATTTATAAAGCTCGAACGAATAATCTCATTAAAAATAAATTTAGATTCTGAATAATTAAATTATATTATTTAAAATTATTTATTTAACTTGCTAGTGTCCCATTTAGACTTGAGCCAATTGACGAAGAATAGAGCAAACAAGATATCCATCCCAGTGAACTGAATCGTGCTAGTAAGCTAGAATTATTGAAGCACAAAAATCCTGTAATGTATATAATATTTGCCGAAGCAGTTTACAATTTTTGTAAAAATTATTTTGTAATTTTCAAAAATAAAATAGAGAAAAGTTTGTCGAGATAATTGAATTAGATACAAAATATCCTACAGGAAAAATTATGGATCACATTTAAATTATGAACTGCGCAAATTGATCATGTACCAGAACACGGTGGAAGCTCCCCCATTGAATCATAAAGATGTAAAGCTTAGATTTTTCTACATTGGTTGGTACATTGAAAAGGAGAGGAGGGTCTAGTTGAAGAGACAAGCTTCGTTGCAAAATCACTTGCCTCCAAAACCCTAATTCATTTCTAATTTGAGTTATTTCAATAGCAAATGATTAATTACAATGACACTTTTCATCATTCACTTTGGAGGAAAATCCTAGTAGAATAACATTGCCACGTTCAAAGTTGTTTTTTTGTACTAAATTACTGTAACAACATTCATAAAACACTAATAATTTTTAAAAAAAAAGTTTTGTTCTTTTAGTATTAAATTATTTTGAAAATAGTATTTTGTAATTTATTTATTTAGTATCAAGGATTTTTTTTTTCTTGATTTCAAATTCTAATATTAGATTTGTTAAAAGTGAGTCTTTGTAGTTTTTTTTTATTTTCTTTTTATTAATTTATTGTGATCTTATAATTCATGTCGCAAGTATAACAAGTTAAGTCAGGTTGACTCAGGTTTTTTTTTTGCTGCTTTTTCCTTTTGATTTTTTTTATTTCATCCTTTAATATTGAGTTGGTTGGAAATTAGGCTTCATAATTTTATTTTATTTTATTTTTTGCTTTTCATAGGGTTATCTTAAACTTATAATCTAGGTCACGAGTTTAGCAATTTGACCCAAGTCGACTCAATTCAATTTTTTATTTCCTTGTTTAATTGAATTTTTTTCATTTTTTCACTTTCACCTTCCAACAACTCAATCTTCTTTATTTTATTTTATTTTTTCAATTTCATTCTCCAATATTAGGTTATTTGAGAATTGGGTTTCGAAATGTTTTTTCAATTTGTTTTATGTTGAGTTATCATGATCTCAGAGATTAGTTTTTTTCTCGATTGTAACCTTCAACATTGGATATTTGTAATTTTTTATAAAGTTATCTTAATCTCATGAGTCACGTCATGAATTTAATAAGTTAACCCGAGTTGAGTTAGGTTTTTTTATTTATTTTTTTATTTAATTATTCAACATTAAATTAGTTGGAAATTAGAGACTTCGTAATTGTTTTCAATTTTTTTTTTTTTTTGGTGAGTTATCATGGTCTTATGAATTTAGAAATAGGTCTTCATAATTTTTTATTTGCTAGTTGTAAAGTTATTTCAATTTCATGATCTAGATCGCAGCTTAACAGGTTAGTTTGGGTTGACTTAGGTTGTTTTTTTTTTAATTGATATTTTTTCGATTTCATCCTGATCTAGTATTGAGTTGTTCGAAATTAAGTTTCATAATTTCTTTCGATTTATTTTCTATGGGGTTATCCCGACCCCATAACATGGGTCACGGGTTTGACAAATTAATCCAAGTTGACTTGAGTAGCTTATTTTGATCTTTTTTAATTTAATATTTTTTTCAATTATGTCCTTCAACAATATTGGATTAATTAGTAATTGGCCTTCATAATTTATTTTTATTTGTTTTATATAAGGCAATCACAATCTCATAACCCGAGTTGTATATTTAACAGGTTAATTATGATCAGTCTAATATGTCGTTGTTTCTATATTTAAAAAATAAATATCATTTAATATGTCAATATATAATATTTCGTTGTCTCTATTTTTTTTTTTTTTTTTGAGATTATGATGTAGGTGAAAAATTCACCTTAGAGTACGGTATCAAATTCAATTATGAGCTTGCATACTATAGAAAGGCTTTTAGATGTGTGAAAGCACTTGAAGAAGATCTATTCTCAATCCAATCAAGCAAGAGCATTTCAACTAGAATATGAAGTTTCTTAATATAGTCAATTTGAGAAAGATATTCAGACCTATTATTAAGGTTTATGGTACTTCGGTCTTAACGAAGACTTTATTATGTTAGCGCATCTGTTAAGTATGTCATAAAAGAGCGTAAAAAGAGTCAATTAATGCAATTCTTGATGGAATTACGCCCGGAGTTTGAATCAGACTGTGCCATCATCATAAATCATCAAAGAATACTGAATCAAATGTCGACGATAACTTCATTTGGATTCTCTTCACTAGGTCTTTCGTTACTCAAATACACATTTGGACAAGAACCATATTCTTTCCTTCAAACTGTTTACTTAATCTTTCTTTCTTTTTCGTAGATGTTGATTAGGCGGGATGTTCAGACTCTCGTTGCTACTACTAGTTGGTGTATGTTTCTAGGAGAATCTTTGAAATGTTGGGAATGCAAGAAGCAAGAACGTGTATCCAAATCATCAACTAAGTTTGAATGTCGTTCCATGTCTGCAACTTGTTCTGAGACTATCTGGCTTACTTGCTAAGCTTGGAGAACAGTTTCAATGTCCTACATCACTTGACGCTGGCAATATAGGTGACAGCAAATACTTCATAAAAAGACGAAGCACATTGAAATGGAGTCTCATTACATAAGACAACTTCTTCAATAAGCTGGTATTATCACTTTATCAGCTTGTGATCGATCTAAATATCATATGTTTGCTACATTCCTAACCCGAAATCGACATGATTTTCTTATTAGCAAATTTGTGCTCCAATCTAATTATCATCCATTTAAGAGAAAGTGTCAATAACATATATCAGTCATGATCTGTAATCATGACAGTATCCTATATCATTATGCGAGTAAATAGCAGTGTAGCTGTCATTTATTGACAGCAACTCCTTTCATATTTAATGTCAGATATTCTCGTGTATAAATCCACTGTTAATTTCAAATATTTATATTAGCAAAAAGCTTCTGTTGTTTGACTGTTGGGTCACTAAGGCTGTGTGATAACTCACATTCCACATGAACAATTTAAGGAGAGGACATACAGATTAATCTATATAATGTCTAATCACCTCAAAGTAACTCTAATCTGTGGTGTTAGTTACTGACATCCTCTGCATATATTATATATACTAAGATAAAAAAAAATTAAAACAACATAAAATAAATTGTTTTGTTTTTCTTCTCAAGTGCTATCATCATAGAGCACCTCAAACAGGAAATCCATTATGTTTTTTTTACTTCATATAGCAATAGTAAATCCATCCACTTAAGAGGTGGAGCTTCCCTATTGATTTCCGCATAGAATATGGACAAAAACTCATTCTCAGCCATCATCATACCTCTTGCTATAAAGTTTAAGGGTGATATTTTATTTTAATCCCACTTGTATTTCATTTTTAATTTGGTATAGGGCTCCATGATTTCTGTTCTTACACCGGATGATACAAACCTAACAAATTAATTTCCTATATAAAGAGTATTTTGGAGTTTGAAATGTGGTTACATACAAGTAAAGGTCCAAAAGCAAAAGGGAGTCGCTAAAGTAGGGAAATGAAGCAAGTGATGGCGTTTATTTTCGCTGTGATGTTCATGGTGGGATCTTGCATGGCAGCACCGAGAAGGGAAATGATCGGTGGAATATACGGGCAAGAGCAGCGACAACATGTTGGGAAGGGAAAAAAAATTGAAGGCAGAACGAGCAAAGTTCACTACCCAGACAGAAACATTGACAACCACCATAGCATACCTAGACAAAACTACAACGACTGGGGTGCTGGCAGCAGTGGCAGTTCTCAAGGAGATAACGGCGATGATGGGAGTGGGTAATTATAGCTAGCCAGCCATGCCTACATGAATATCTTATAGCTATATGATATGTGTGTATATATTTACAACTTAATAGGTTCCTACAGGCTCTTGCTCATGGCATGAGAAATGACTTGCATGCATTTATAGCATGTATAGCGATTTCCCAGTCCTGTGACTCTTGTTGCCATGTTGTTTTCTTAAACTACTTGCTGCTGTGGATAGATAATAGCAGAGGTTTGCTTGTATGATAACATCTCCTATATCAAAAGTCATGTAGGCTCCTGAAACCTGGAATTATTGTTGAAAGCGAGTTTTCATGTGAGAAATATGATGGAAATCAAGATTAATTATATGTTATTAATTAAAGAAGCATTATACATATCATGTAGTCGATGATAGCTATGAGCCTAGCATCACACTTGATGCCAGAACCAGATTGCCGAGATAGGATGGTATACATCACGACTAACAGTGAAAGGTTTCCACTTCGAGAGAACTTGAACTTGGACCGAACTTGAAAGGGAGACTAGAGAGAGCAGAGAGCCATTATTTCATTAAACCAATAGCTCCACTTTTTCTAAGAAATCAGAGCTTGGGAATCATAATCAACCTTATTGTTGGACCCAAAGCAGTTTCGATTTTTGATACTGGAGTAACCAGGCTAGTTAGCCAGGCACCCCTGGCCCCATGGGCAACGGATTTCCACGAGATCAGGCTGCCTGTTGCCGCCCCGGAGCCACTTCAAGGCTCTACCAGACCCCTTTCCTTCTAACTCCATTTAATTTCAAACTTGTTACAATATCACAGCTAGCCATAACTTGCACACACAACTTCGTTCTCTCGTGAAATGCCAGTAGGACAAGGTGACATAACTGGTTTTAGTCTAAATGATTTGCATTTTGTTTTCTTATATAGGGTGAGAAAAAAAACTCAGAAAAAAAAATGAATTGTAAAAAAAACCCAATTATAAAATTTTAAAAAGATATTCGGTTTACTTCAGTTTTAATTTTATAAGACTAAATCAAAATAACTGAACTGAGCTCAACCGATTCAAATGAGTAATAAATAGAAAAATTTTCTTTCCAACCCTAGTTCCCTAGCAAACCAGCTCCCCACTCCCTCTCCTTCACTGGAGCTAGCAAACCAGCCACCCCTCCCATACCGGACGTTCCACCTCCTTACTCCACGGCTTGCAAACCAGTCGCCCCTCCCTCCCATATTTGACCTTTAATCTAAATCAATCCCGGTCAAATGAGTCGAAGAGTCAGCACTCATCAAGATTCTACTCCATCAAGATTCTACTCCAAGTGTCACGGCTACAAGTTTTACAGATCCAATGCGTAGAAAAAAGACCAATCTTCTCTCAAGATCCTCAACATTGATAGATTCAGGACTTGTAGAGGAGCATTCTTGATGCGATCTGACCCTTATGGAGCTGAAAATAACGAAGATGAAACATCCACACCAATCTCATCAAGCACCTGGTTAGTGAGCTCCCTTGTTTCCTCTTCAGCCTTGTCTTGTCTAAAGTCCATTTGCTTGTTCATAGCCACCGTTGCCTGAAATTGAAGAGCTGGCATCCAATGCCTGTGGATGAGTAGCGACGCCTTTGATTTCGGTTTTTCTGGTTTTTTTTATAGATCAACTAAACCAAACCGAAAATTGATCATTTGGAACTGGTTTTAAAATTTTAAAAAAACAAAATTGGCATGGTTGTTTTCGAGTAAAAACTAAAAAAGATCACCGCTATTCTTCCATTATGTTGTGTACCTCACTGTCAATCAGCAGCATTAGGACAACGGATGACTGGGTTGTCGGCAGCACATACCCAAGATGCTATGCAATCACAAGAAACCTAAAACATTATAAACTAATACCTGCTTAGCATAAGACTGCAGGGAGTCCCTTCAAATCGGCTCCCCTTGGAACACTTAATGCACAAGGGGCGATAATCTGAGACAACGCTACCGAAGTTTTCTACATGAAAGGCATTGCGAAAGAACACTGGTTCAAAGACCAGCATGCCTTCCAGCCCCTATTACAATTGAAAATTTGGGCCCACTGTCACATTGGAAAACAATCATCAAATTCTGTGATCAAATATTTTTAAAGATCTGTGAGTAAGATGAGCATGTGCCCGGCCAGAAAAGTAGGAAAAGAGGGACTACTGATATCCAGCCTTTTAAAACTAAACCCCCTACTATGATTTAGGACAGATCGATGAAGTGATTCATTGAGTTCAGTTCTTCCTGCGGATGTATCTCCCACCAGGACTAAACCTTGGATATGGATGAAGGGAAGCTAGCTCACGGACTCGGCGAAACACAGAACTTGGTAATGAACGCACCACATCCTTCAGCTTTTCCTTAACCTGCATCAACCACACCAATTTGGTTGCTCCCCATCTTTGGATAATATACTATATTAACTTTACCATAATACTAGCAATTATTCTTGCAGGAGCACCAAAAAAGTGTTCACAATTCGTGGACATTTTATCAAGCAGTCATGTCCGTACTGAATGACATGCATTTCAACACACACAATAGTGTGCTTAAAACACACAAAATATTGTATTGCTCATTCAATTCCACATCTCGGATGCATTTAACATAGATTCTTGACTCTTGACCTACTGTCCATGTAGACCAAGAGCCAGAATTAACACCATATGTAAAATTTACCAATCCTGCCTCCATTTCCACACATAAGTGGCACAATAGATAGATGCAGAACAGTGAGTGTCACCCTAGTAAATTCAATACATGGTGCTGTCCGATACAAGTTAAGGGAAACAATGATCCACAAGATGAATAATTAACAAGTTAAAACTCATTAAACACCTATACCCTATACACTTGACATTTGCAACCTTGAATACATTCACTGGATAATATAACACAAGTTTCTTCAAAGTCAACTATATATTTTAAGCACAACAATATTTTGAATTGACGCTTCATTTGATTTTGGAAGCCAGCACAATTTTTTCCAATTGATTAAATGTAGATGAGCTTGAGGAACTACAAGCCTCAACAAATTGAGAAGAACCACAGCCAATCAGGTAAACCTCAAATATAATCAGTTATTGATAAATGGAATGCAGAAAACTAACTGGTTAGTGTTCTATTTTTATTCTGTTTTTGGATCATGAAATTCCCGTAGGCATGTAAGAAAAAATGGATTAAAGATATCATGGATACTAGTTAACCACTAATTTGGCTACTATACTCAAACAATCATGTTGCACTCGTATTAAGGCAATCTAATTAATGGAGAGCAGAAGCTCCACTCAAAACAAATCTCCAGCAGGAAAAAAAAAATGCTAACCTCTTTCTTGTTTGATTTTCGTTTCTGTGCGCCGCTAGCTCTTAAAAGATTCCGCCATTTGTCCTGCAGAGCTTACTGTTAGTAACCAGATTGGAATCATGAAACAGGTGGACTTCTTTAATTGGATGAAGTGCTTGAGAATACCCTCAGATCTATTGGAGTTCGGTAAGCAGTTGATGAGAACATGAGCTTCTTTATATCAGTCCACCTTCCAGTTCCATACTGAGCAATACCATCAATCAACTTCATCACCTCAGGAGTGGTCCACATTCTTTGATGCTTCCTTCTGTCATTGCTCTTCTTACATGTTCTTTTCTTAACACAGTCATCTTCAGACTCATCATCTTCGGATTCCAGAAACTGTTCAGGAAAGGCAAAGGTTAGTATAAAAATTCAAAAACTCTTACCAATCAAGGGTATTTCTAAGTGAAATTCATGATCAAAAGGGAAAAGTAAATTCAATGCTCAAGAGAAGTTTTTATTAACCAAATATCAGGTGACAATCTTTTCATCTGATTTCTGAATCTTTAACCTTTCACTTGCAGTGCATTGATGCACGGCAGTGTATAATAAAAAGATGCATTTCATTGTAGGAAAATATCTCCAGTGTATATGCTTTCAGAAGAGATTCCACCTCTGTTGCAGCTGATGCACGACTATCCTCAAGCACAAGGAAGGAAAGGTTACAGTAAGTTGATGTCCAGCACAAAACTAACCACTGTTTCCATCAAAATTGTCATAACCAAAAGCAGAACATAATAGATGGAAAGGACCCCATCTCGTTGAGAACTCAAGCTTGGAAACGCCGAGTCGAGTTGGGATATAAAGCCAGGAGTGAAAACACAAGCAACAGAAATTTTTTGTCTATGAAAGGCATCTCCATGCATTCAGTTCAAAAGCTGCCACATGCACACTTGCAAACTGCCAAATGTCACAGATACATGCAAACACATGACATTTGGCACACAAATGAATGCAAGAGAGTGAGAGGGTATAGGATTTCCATTTCAAAGAACTAACAGAATAGGTTCAAGAAGATGAGAATTGTTTCCCTACCGAAAGAGGCAAGGATTTCTTTGGACGCCCTCTCCGTGGTCGAGATTCAAATGTTGCTTGAGCACTGGGTCCAGTTAAGGACAACTCCTTTGGAGCAAATTTCACTGCTCTCACTTGATAAGGTTCATTCTGAGATCTAATACTCCAGCGTCTACCCTTTGAAATAAATGAAGGATTTGTTCGTCTTTCAGAGACAGGCTTTGACCTTAGATGTAAAGGTTCATCAGTGCCTTTAGATGTTGCTTGAGTAATATTCTCACTAAAAGGCTCCTTGGGAGTACATGTCAATGCTCCCCCACTATGAAGTTCATCATGAGATCTGATCTTTGGGCGTTTATCCTTCAAAGTGGCAGACAAATCACTTTTTCTTTCCATCACATGTTTTGCCTTGGGATCTGAAAGTTCTTCAATGTACCTCTTTGTAGGCTTACGCAACCTCTTCTGTCTGACTGATGTACCAGCTTTGGCAGCTTGAACAACTTTCTTTGCATTTTTACCAGATACGAGACTTATCAAAGGCTTTGCATCATCATCCAACTCATCAAGGTCCTCTATATCATCTGAAGTGGGGCACATACTATCCTCACCTGGTTCTTGACTATTCCATTTGTCACCAGAAGAGCAACGTAATTTACATTTGACTGTCTTGTGATGCCAACCATTTTTGCTTTCAAATTTTGGAATAGTTGCTGTTGACGATTCTGACATCCCAACAGCACCATTACTACTTCCACTGCATCCAGGGGATTGACTTTCTGAACTCGAGTTTCTTAACCGTGATCCTCCACGTGGAGTATAATCCAGGTAAGACACCTTCTCAGCTAATTCAATATCTGCATTCAACAGTTCCAAAAAAGAAAAAATCCATTCAAATATTTAAATCAATGCATCAAAATTGACACCCAGTTGAGGATCATTAGGTGTTTAAGCCACGAGATTTACCCAAAATAAAATCTTCATATGCCCCGGAGAAATCATTAGCTGCATGAATATCATCCACCTCATCAACTTCATCCAGGAATCCATCAAGAACCTACTAAACAGTAGTTCATCAGAAGATCATGATGCCCATAAAATTATTACCAGAGATAAAGAAGTATAAAGCTAAGCACAAAATGTTGTAAGTTTAGCCTGAGAAACAAGAGAATATACTTATTTTCATGAGAAAAAAAGAGTAGTATAAAAGGGATTTTGAAACAAGTATTGACAAGGAGAAGCACATACTCCAAGATCCAAGTCATCTGGTCCTTGAGTAATATTTGAATGCAGCCCACCTAAGAAAACAGCACCAAAGAAAAAAGATCATCATCATTAAAAAGACTAATGGAATACCTTCAAATATTTAAGTAGACAAAAAATCCAGAAAAGCCACTAGTGTTCGCAACATTAATGAAAGGTTCATATACAAGATTCTAGTCGAAGCATATCTAAGATTTTAGAGAACACATAATGTAACAATGCAGAGGCATGTTTAGAAAGTAAGGCAGAAAATGCTTTTGAGTGAAGGATGCACAGGTGGACAACCAGGACAAACCAAGTCACAGAAAACTCCTAACTGAATGTCTCAACTTTGAATAATGACCTTATCCACAAAACATACAATTTTTTAATATGAGTAAATCATCTGAAGTTCTCTGCTTTTTTACCTCAGCTTTCCCAACATTAAGATATTCCTGGTCTGGACAGGATAAAGAATCACTTTGGGATTGGGTATTCAGAACCCCAAGGAAAACAGGCAAGAACTTTCTAGCCATCTTTTATCACACTAGAAAAAAAAAAAAAGGAACCATCTTTTTTTAATTCCTATGTACTGGTCACATACTTTACACACATGCATGTGTGTGTGTGCACACTGGAGACATAAAGTAGTTTTTACAAAAAAAAAAAAAAGCATCAGCAGAAAGAAAGCAATAAGCAGTTAGAAAATTACCAATATTTTTTCTCATGCCATCATTAAATCCATATGAAAAACCATCTGTCTCTGAGCATTTTGATGAATTCTCCTTGCCCAAACATAACACACCATCTACTGAAACATGATCAGTTTTAGGTTCCGCAACTGAGTGCTGTACTTCAATTGCTTCATCTTCTAATGCAGGAGCAAAGGAATCATCTACCTTTACCTAACAAAAGAAAATAAGAAACTGTTGTAACGACAACATTGACACGGATTTTTGAGGGGAAAAAAAGATGCAGAATTACTTGTATGAGAAAAATAGCCTGTTAACAAGAAACATCAGCAAAACCATGAACCAAGGAAAAGTACATAATATTACAGAAGGGTTATTCCAAAAGTATGTCACCTATATGCCATGATGAACAGAATGAAACCATCAAGAAAATCATATTGCAACACACCTCCCGTCATCAATTAAAATGGCACAATACCAACCAATACGTCAAATAAACACACAATATCACACACAGCCTCAACAAAATCACTTTTCCCATATAACAAACAAGATGTCCGTCCAGCAATTGTTGAATCCAAAAGGGTCAGCAGAGCAAGGTACAAAGATTTTCCCAACCACAAACACTTTGTATCATTTGATTTTGACATCAGCACATTTAATGGAGAGGAGCCCACTGCCCACATCACCAATTTGAAGAAATATTGAAAAACAGTAACCCACTAACTATTTAATTTCTGTAAAACATTTGACTATTTTTTCCAACCTAAATCCAATAGTTTGACTGACACGTAGCCAACCTCTTCTGTCTTTGTAATTAGTCCAGATTATCAAGTAAATCATTACCTTCAACATAGCAACCAGAGAAAATGGATGGGGAAATATCCTTCAGCATAGAATGATTCCAAGCATTTCAGAGAACAATATTATGACAGT